>NW_025335761.1:8410648-8663290 GCF_004798865.1 Varanus komodoensis
TATTCAAAATCTTAAAAGATTTTGAATAGCTCAGCTGGAATACTGTCACCTCCACTAGCTTTGTTGTTGCTCAGACTTCCTAAGGCCCATTTGACTTCACATTCCAGGATGTCTGGCTCCAGGTCAGTGACCACCCCATCGTGGTTATCAGGGACATTAAGCTCTTTCTTGTATAGTTCCTCTGTGTAATCTTGCCACCTCTTCTTAATCTCTTCTGCTAGGTCCCTGCCATTTTGGTCCTTTATTATGCCCATCTTTGCTCCCTCCATATCTCCAATTTTCTTGAAGAGATCTCTGGTCCTCCCTATTCTGTTGTTTTCTTCTATTTCTTTGCACTGTTCATTTAAGAAGGCATTCGTATCTCTTCTAGCTATTCTCTGGAATTCTGCATTTAATTGGGTGTATCTTTCTCTTTCTCCTTTTCCTTTCACTTCCCTTCTTTCCTCAGCTATTTGTAAAGCTTCCTCAGACAGCCATTTTGCTTTCTCGCATTTTTCTTTGGGATGGTTTTAGTTGCTATCTCTTGTACAATGTTGTGAATCTCTGTCCATGGTTCTTCAGATCTAATTCCTTAAATTTGTCACCTCTACTGTATATTCATCAGGGATATGAATAAGGTCATATCTGAGTGGCCTAGTGCTTTTCCCTACTTTCTTCAATTTAAGCCTAAATTTTGCAACCAGAAGCTCATGATCTGAGCCACAGTCAGCTCCTGGTCTTGTTTTTACTGACTGTATAGAGCTTCTCCATCTTTGGCTGCAGAGCACATAGTCAATCTGTTTTCTGTGTTGACCGTCTGGTGATGTCCATGTGTAGAGTCATCTCTTGGGTTGTTGGAAAAGAGTGTTTGCTATGACCATCGTATTCTCTTGACAAAATTCTACCAGCCTGTGCCCTGCTTCATTTTGTACTCCAAGGCCAAACCTGCCTGTTATTCCGGTTATCTTTTGGCTTCCTTCTTTAGCATTCCAATCCCCCATGATGATAAGGACATCACTTTTTGGTGTTAATTCTAGAGGTGTTGTAGGCCTTCATAGAACTGGTCAGCTTCAGCCTCTTCAGCACCAGTGGTTGGGGCATAGACTTGGACTACTGTGATGTTGAATGGTTTGCCTTAGATTTGAACTGAAATCATTCTGTCATTTTGGAGATTTTGCAACTAACAACAACTGCTTTTCCTACTCTTTTATTGACTATGAAGGCTACTCCATTTCTTCTGAGAGATTCTTGCCCGCAGTAGTATACCTGATGGTCATCTGAATTAAATTCCTCCATTCCTGTCCATTTCAGTTCACTGATTCCTAAGATGTCGATGTTCAGTCTTGTCATCTCTTGTTTGACCACATCCAGCTTGCCTTGATTCATGGATCTTACATTCCAGGTTCCTATGGAGTATAGATCTTTGCAGCATCGGACTTTCCTTTCACCACCAGATACATCTGCAACTGAGTGTCCTTTCGGCTTTGACCCAGTCGCTTCATTCTTTCTGGTGCTACTAGTACTAGCCCTCTGCTGTTCCCCAGTAGCATATTGGACACCTTCCGACCTGAGGGGCTCATCTTCTGGCGTCATATCTTTTTGCCTTTTGGTACTGCCCATGGGGTTTTCATGGCAAAGATACTGGAGTGGGTTGCCATTTCCTTCTCCAGTGGATCACGTTTTGTCAGAGCTCTCTGCTATGACCTGTCCATCTTGGGTGGCCCTGCACGGCATAGCTCATAGCTTCATTGAGGGACACAAGCCCCTTCGCCACAACAAGGTAGTGATCCATGAAGGGGTCAGCCATCTTACTGAGCTGCAGCATAGAAGTGTGAGATATGAACTTAACCTCTGTGTTCCTTCTGCCTTGCATAAGATGCCCATAACCCTCTAAGTCTGGAGGTTTACAGGCATCCCATTACGGTGTACCATAAACAAGTTCTAATGCTTAGTGGAAGTTCTCTTGTTCAGCAGAACTTCCCTGTCTTCTTCTCCCCACTTCAGCTTTCTTCTCCTCACATCTCCCAAATCTGCTTCTGAGCAGGTTTGGGGATGCAAGGAGGGTTCTACAAGGGGGAGTTGGAAATCAATTTTCTTTCTGTGGGTAGAATGACACTTTGGGATACAATCCAGTACAATAAAACTAATATCAAACAATCATAATAGAAGGCAGCAATAAAAAATTCAATTACAGTTTCAGTTACCATGGCAGACTGAGGAGAAATACAAATTAAAATGCTTGGATATAAAGATACACTTTAACCTGGTGCCAAAAAGACTGTACATTAGGTGCCAGGTGTACCTCTTTGGGGAAGACTCTCTAAAACCAGACACAGGCACAGAGAATCACCTCTCTTTTGTAATTACACAGTGCACTTCCAAGGACCTTAGAGCACGTGCTTAAGATATAGGCAGGCTGCTAAGGAAATGGGAGCTCTTTCAAATAAGTTGGTCCCTTAGTGCTTTAAAGGTGACTACTGGCACCTTGAATTTGACCCCAAAACAAATATACAACAAAGGAAACAAAGAGGTAGGGAAGGTTAAATTCTAATTTGAAGTAGTATTGTATGATTAAGAAAAGTAACTAAACCTTGTAAAGCCCTAGACTCCATAAGAATCCAAGTGGAACCCATTATTTGTATGTGTGCTGAGCCAACTCAGTCACTGCAGGGTAATATAAGCAAAAGAGTCACATGTTACATTTATAATACGAATTAATTTTCAACTGAATTCCCTTTCTCCTCCAAATCCATTTTATTGCTTCCTGTGTCTGTTCACAACTTGCCTATTTCTTCAGCAGAGTCAAAGTTGTAACTGAAGATCCTTCCAGATGAGAGTTGCATCCTGCAATCGCCCTGATTCAAATACAGAATTTTATGGAGGATGATGTCATCTTCCATTTATAAAGCTCCCATGTTTTTCCACCATTTCTGCTGTCTTTCCCGGCCAGGGGAAAAAACCTGTTAAGGGGACAAAAGATGGAATGGGTACACGATTCTATCTGGCTGGTAGCACTAGAAGTCCTCCGCCTGGAAGCATCCGGAATGCATCTTGCTATGTGCAGATGCAGAGCAAATCGCGTTTTTGTTTAACAGTGGGTTCTTAACACTAAACCAAGCCTGGAAGTCAGAAGTTGTTTAACCTCCAGTGGCATAAAATTTATGTTTATGTATCTACAAAGGCAAAAACAAAACACAACAATCAAAGTACGAATAAATAAATGTCTGTGCTAGTCTCTATGGAACCACTGCAGAAAGGGATCTTCCTGGTTTCAAGATACAGAGCAAAACTCTCTTTTAATCTTGCAACGCCATGCATGCTCGCTCGGAATTAGGTCCTGCTGTGTTCAGTAGGGCTCACTCCCTGGTGTATTTAGGATCACAGACTGAGCAAGCCTATGGAGGATGGGGAGCCACAGCCAAGTCCTGCCAACTTGTTAGCAGGGTGAGGGTTGTTATTTTAACCTCCTGTCTTTTCCTACTTCAGTGAGAGGGAACGTACTACAGTAGCTCCAGGGCTAGCACAGTGCCAAGCTTCTTTCAAGGAAGCGTCATAAAAGAGCATCCAGAGCCGCCCCCACCCCCAACACACCCTTGGAATACCCCATTTCTGCAAGCAGTATAGTTATGTGCCAGAGCTTTCCACTACTGTACTGGGACGATTTCTAGTGGTGGACCTCTCTGACTACAGGCAAAGACTGGGCCCACAGTATACCTTGGCCGCTCAGCAGTCCTTGCAAGAGAACACAAGATTGCAACCTTAATCTGCTAGTGTTCATGAGTATGAGCCATGGGCCAGAAAACATAAGAACCTAAGAAAAGCAATGTTGGCTCAGACCCAAGGTCCAGCATTCTGTACACACAGTGGCAAACCAGCTGCTCACAGGATCCCTCAAGCAGGATGGGTGCAAGACTCCACTTGCCTATGCTGCCCAGCAACTCACTAGGGTTCCTAAACCAACTTACTTGGAAGCCCAGCTGAAGTCAATGGGACTTCCTTCAGAGTAGATATTATAGGATTGCACAGTGAGTAACATATGTGAACAATTTTCCTTTCTGTTGCACCCCCTTTCCCCTGTTCTGCATATTTATATCCTGATGTCTTCTGCTGGGATTGTGCAACAACATGAAAGTTTAACTACTCGAATAAATTGCATCATGATGATGATGATGGGGAGAGTACTCAAACTGTAGGTCACTGGAATCAAGAGGTTTTATTTATTTTTTCCATGACACCACTAGGATTCCATCAGTGAAGATAAGATAGGATGGTAAAGGACTGAAAGGTGCTTGCTGATTCATTAAAACACTAGCATCGAGTCCTGATGCCAAAAGAAGGTCAGATAGAAGCTCTTTTCACCTAGTCTGAGAAGCAGTAGGTCTCAGCACCATTCTGGGAGCTAAGGAGAATTCCATGTAATTTAGTTTATTGATTGATTGATTTATATCCTGCCTTTTTCCTACAAAGGGCTCAAGGCAGCTTACATCTCCTCCTCCATCTTATCCCAACAACAACCCTGTGAGGTAGGTTGGGCTGAGAGTCTGTGAATGGCCCAAAGCCACCCAGTTGGCTCCATGGCTGAGCGGGGACTAGAACCCAGATCGTCTGAGTCCCAGGCCCATGCTCTTAACCACTACACCACACTAGCTGGGATAATGGAGCCAAACCAAAGCAGCTCATTTGGAACAAAAGGTCAAACACTCATTGATGGAGTTATGTGTGCCTCTTAGTGCTAAACACTGAGCTCAAACTTATCAAACAAAAATAAAAGAAGCTCTTTGGAGTTTGTTTTCAAGGAACAAGAGCTGTGCTTTGGGAAGCTGGAAGGAAGCATTTCAAAGGCAAACTTTAGGCGGCTACTAACCAAACCTTACATTTATTTGTTTGTTTGTTTGTTTGTTTATTAAAACATTGTTATGCTGCCCCATTCGCCAAAGCCTCGGGGCGGCTCACATCACTAAGCTACATGTCCAAGTTTGTCCTCCATGGGCACAATGGATAATGAGAATCTGGAGAGAAATGCACCAAAAAATGCAGTTTGTTGTTCTCTTATTATTTTAGATATAAGAACCAAGGAGGGAGCTTTCTGGCTGAGCTCATGCTTCTAACTGATGAATAAAAAGTTCAAAAATCTATACAAGATCCAAAGGGCTCATCATCTCACAAGAGGAGTGACAGAGAATAAATTATCCTCCAATTTTTTTTGGACCTGTGGTCACATTTGAGAAACTTCCATGGGCAGCACCACAACATCAGTGACATCCACCTTTTGCATCTATGGATCTTGGGTTGTGCTTTCTTCAGCAGAAAATTTTGTTTCCTGTCAGCTGGACACTGCAGGGTCTTTTTAAAAAGGGATTGTCTAATTTCGTTATTTGCTGGTGGTGCAATACAGTGAATGCTTCTTTTAAACATATGTGTTGGCAATGGCCAATATTTGTTTCTTTTGGGGAGGAGGTTATTACACAGATCAATTTCATACAGGAATGGTCTTTAATATTCACCGGTGTACATACTTTTTAAATTATTTACCTGCTTCATGGGAATAAACAAAAGGAAGGGAAAATGGACAACTTTTCGACAACTAAGAGAGCAATTCTGTAGAACTGGAAGGATCAACATTTCCCCTCCTATAATGCAATGGACTGAGGACCTAACAACACTTTTGATTTATGAACAGGTGGCACGCAGATACCAAGTTCAAATGGATACTTATTTGGATATTTGGTCAGCTTTTGTTGAAGCCTATGTATAATTGCATGTATGCTTAAAAATGGGGGGAAATCACCTGTTTTCAGATACCTGCATGGAGCACGTTGAGGAACCTTTGCAGGCACCATGAGAGATGCTTCATGGGCATCACACTGGGAACCCCTGTTCTAAGCTCTCTCCATTTGATGTTCATTCCCCCCTCCACAAAATCATTCATACTCCATGTATTTTTTAAATCTTCCTAGGCAGTAAAAATACCAGATTCCCCCACTGTGCTACATCCACATTATCTTCAGTCCTATGTCCATGACAGGACATGATGGGTGATGGGTAGCTCCTCTTTGCTGAAGGAGGGGAAAACAATGCACATGTTGCTTGAAATAAAATGTGCCCGCTGTGCTCCAGCAGTAGAGAAGGGAGAGCACACAGCCTTGCACTGGAAAGCCTCAGGAAGCAGAGGGACATTGCTGCAGGAGTGGTAATGCCTGCTGCTTCTCAGAGCCCACACGAATGCCCCCATGCAGCTTGAGCAGTGCAAACTGTAGCATCTACAATTAAGTTTTCGAAGTCACAAAATGATATAGGCACAGCAGAAAGAAGCTACATGTACCTGAGTGTTACAAATGTCACAAGCATTATCCCATAGGGTCAATGGCACAACCACATCCCACCAATAAAGCAATTGGACGGGCTGGGTGCAGAATGAATCCAATTTTCCCAGTTGATATATTATAGCTTGATTTCTCAGACAATTGTATCTGCTCATTTGAAATGAATGGGCAACTAGCATTCCTTTATCTCACAACACTCTCATCACCTTTCCTTCTGAAAAGTTCAAGTGTCCCTGCTGACCCCATGTCTCATAATCAGCATATATGCTGTACTTTCCAGAATGTGTATGTTTTCAAAAATCAAACCAATTATTCCCCTCCTTCTCCTGCCAACATAATCAACTTCTTTCTCATCCTAGACAGACTTCTGGGGATTCTGCACATAACACAACAAACGTGCAGTTTGTTTGCTTTTAATGAAAAGTGCATGCCACTTCTCATCATGCACAGCTCCACATGTACATTTCCAAAAATATATGAAAGGTGCTGGCCATTTAAAAACCACATACATTCCACTGAAACTAATGGGCTGTTCTTGCAAGTGGATGAAAGTGTTCCTTTCCAAATGAAAACAGCCTTTGTTAAAAAAAAAAAAAAATAACCTCACAATTGCAAAGTTAAAGGAAGGTGCTCGCTGGGTTTCAAAATATTTGTTCTCTCTCCTACCTTGTCCTTTATCTCTTGGGGCCTTTATACGTCACTAAAGCAACATCCATGACTTTCAGCCAGGGCTGCCTTGGTGAATGTGCTCCACTGTTATTAATGGAAGCCAGCTCTGTTCCCCAGTATTAAAAATATACCTTCCTCTAAATATAGGCAATCTGTGTGTGTCTAACTACTACAATGAGAGAACTGAAGGGGACCAAAATATTGACATCCACTGAGTGTGTATAATTTGTTTTGGTTCCTGCTCTCTTCCTGGGTATTATCCACACTTTCATGGAAAATCTGTTATTCTTTAGCAGGAGGAATGTGCAAGGCATTATTTGGATGTGGGCTTGTTAGATGGAGTTTCCTCTGTTTGTTTTTCCATACTCTGTCCAAACCATGTCAATGAGAAAAGCGTTTGCTGAGCTATTTATAATCACCCCCCTTCCCTCCTTCCCCTCTGCAAGTGGCTGCACCTTTTCATCAACACTGCAGGAAGACAGCATCACTAGCCTGAGGGGAGGGCTTCTGGGGACATGGTTTGCCTTGTGTGCACTATGGGGAGACAAGACGGGCTGGGGAGAGACCTTACCAGATGGAACAAATGAGGGAGAAGGGCAGAAGCAAACACCTAGGAGCAAGAGAAAAGAGACGATTCAGGCAGAAAGAGAATCTGCGGAGAGAGAGAACAGCAGAGAAAAGCACAATGACCTGGCATTAAAAGACAATCTCCAGGTTCATTCAAACACTGTCATGAATGACTCTGTCTCATTCAGTGCCAGCTATTCTCGCTTCTCTACCCTCCCGCCATCTGCATAACCATTTCCTTCTGACTCTCACTCATTATGGTGTATCCCGATTCCCAAATCAAATTCTATTCCTTACAGGTAATTCTCCCCTCCCTTTCTTGACTGCTTTCCTCCAAATGTGCAGTTGTTGTCCACTTGCTAGCTTGGTGTGCCCTTTTGTCCAATTGCACGGATAGGTGGATAGGTGTGGTGGTGACCTGTTTCATTGACTTGCTTATGCTAATGCCACTATTTTATGCTTTGTGTTTTAAACTAAGGCAGCACACACAGGACAACTGGGGCGGCTAACCTCGGAGATCTGGGGGACAGCATCCTTAGGGCAGTCTTGGTATGTGCAGAGTTCAAGAGTAGGAACAGATGAAGCTACTCTGTGCACTGGACCATGGAATCCATTGCTGTCTACTGTGCCTGGCATTTCATTTCATTTCATTTCACTCATTCATTCATTCATTCTATTTCCTTACTGCCCAATAGTTGAGGCTTCCTGGGCAACTTGCAAAGATTAATCATTAAAAAAACAATTGAAATACAATATACATAGTATAAAAAACAGTTACATACAAACACAAACACACACACACACACACACGAGATTGAATTTAAAACAATCAACAATGAAAAAAATCTAAGACCCGATTAGAGGCTCATCATGTGCTGCCATAAGCCTGAAAACATGGCTTATCATATGCCACTGGAGCTGCCAAGTTAACAGTGCTGGTGCCAAGGGGGCCTCACTGGGGAGAACATTTCTTGAGATGTCAGCACCCAGAAAGCCATCTCCCCAGTTGCTGCCTTTCAATCCTCCCTTAGGGAAACACCTGGAAGGGCCTTAGCTGACAAAGAAAGTGGCAATTGGCAGCAATAAGTGTTCTAAGAACTTGCTCAGCTCTTTTGCCCAAGATTCTTCTCTACCACACCAAAAGTGTAGTTGCTGGTAACCAAACCTGGAGCTTTCTGAAAATGAAAACATGCACTCCATCACTGCACTTTTGACTCTGGATGTGCCTCCAAAACTTGTTTTTAGCATAGTGGTTTTAGCTCTGGAATACGTGATGAGTGTGCCTTCAAGCATAGAAGAGTATCTTTCCTTCTCCAGAGAGCAAGTTAACAAAGCACCACATGCCAAGAATAGATACATCCCATGATTTATGTATTTGCAAAAAGCATGTACTTTACATATAGGGGATAAGTGTTTATTAACGGTGAATAAAGACAGAAACATACATGAACCTATGTAAGAGCTTTTCCTAAACTGGTGCTTGACACCTGTCCATACCGGATGGGTCTGATGGGAGACAGAGTCCAACACATCTGGAAGAAAGCAGCTTGAGATGGCTACATCAGGTAGGTGTCGGAGTATATTAATCATACACATTCTTGAACTCTGTTCTGCAGGCATGCTTCGTAATTGCTGATAAACCTCCAAGAGTGAGCACAATTGCAATGGTGACAGTCCAACTGCTCCCTCTATTTGCAAAGAAACCCTGCAGGTACCCTGCTGCCAATCCAATCAGACCGATACCTTCCTGGGGATCCTATCTGAAAAAGTCATCCAGTCTAGATAAGTGCTGTCATGTGTCAACCCACAGGTCTATTTGGGGGCTGCGATTAGCTACATGGGAAACGAGCATATGGAGGCTTTGGTGGACTGCCTGCTTGTGCAAGCTCTCCCAGTATCATGTAGTATTGCTCGGTTACATAAGCAGGGTGTCTCAGATGGAACGAGGTTGAGAATTACAAACTGAAAAAAGTAGATGAAACTGTGTCCCCAGAAGGGACCCCCTCAATCCCTTTGCCCTGTGGAAAAAGAAGACAGTGGGGACTTCCACAAGGGTGTTCCTCCCAAGATCTTCCAGTCCCAGGATGACCTGTAAGAGTGCTACACTCCAGCATCTCTCAGGGTTGAGTGGCAGTAGCAATCAGCGTGGGCTTCAAAGAACAAGTTAACAGATGGTGAGTCATTTTGCTACTTGGCTCTACTGCTCTGTCAGGCATGGAGATCCATCGAGCTGGACGGGTCAGGGTAACACTACAGCAGACCACGCAACTTCATTCCCTTCCTCCTAAAGCAGGGATAACAAGCCACCCACTTCTTTACAGTCTATAATTCCCAACTCTCTTCCACCTGAGGCTCTGATTATACTTTGCCTAAATAAAACCCAGAAGGTTGATAGTTACTGCTGGAAAACGGCAGCTCCTGTGTGTTAGCTAT
This sequence comes from Varanus komodoensis, assembly GCF_004798865.1. NCBI lineage: Eukaryota > Metazoa > Chordata > Lepidosauria > Squamata > Varanidae > Varanus > Varanus komodoensis. The sequence continues at coordinate 8,420,620 of NW_025335761.1, forward strand.
GGGGCAAATGGAGAGAATGAAAGACATGTATCACCTGGATGCTAGCATACTCAGAGCTCAACTCTCTCTACATGTCTGGAAACACTGAATACAGATAACTGTAAATGGAACCTGGCTAAAGCAAAACACTACAGTCCGGCTTGCTCCTGTTCAGTGTTCTCACCAGCCAGCCTTGCCCTCTTTTAAAATACTCCATTAAGTTCCCCCTTCACCCCACTGTGTGGCTACTAACCATGCTTGGCCATTGTTGCATTATTCTGTGGTGGGCTGCCATTTTGATCCATTACATTTTTTTCCTAAATACGTTTTTTTCTCCGTCAACCTTGGTGTTCAGCCAGCATACACTGTGACCTCCCACTTGTTTCTCAGCAGCCCATTCTGGCTAAAAACTAGCAACTAAGGATGCCTCAAGATAACAGGGTACTATCGTAGTACTAAAGGTTCAGAGGTATTATGGGCGCTGCATCTGTTTTCCTTTAAAGGATTTTCCCCAGTAAGGGAAAAAATGTCCTCTCCAAAAAACAGCAGGACATCTGTTGAAGTTATGAGTAAAAGCCACTGTCATCTAGAACCTCGCTCTATCCCACTCATAACAGCAGGGTGATGGCCATAAAAGCCTTGTCTAGAAACACCCTGGCTTTGCTATTTGTACATACATTCATTCAGCTGGAAATTTAAAGCATCATTTCAGACCAAAGCATTAGCCATGTCCTGTCCTTTCCCTCCATCTTAATACAGAATTTTAGCCGCACAAGGACCCATGAAGATTCAGAGCCTATGTCTTGCATCATCTAGTTTAGCCCTTAGCCCGAGCAGAAATGTAAACATTGGCAGTGTTACGTAGTTGTGTCCGCCTAGGCATGGGACCCTGATCTACTGAGCTGTATCCCAGATCTTTCAACTGGTGCTAACTCCCATCTTCTGCCTTAATACAAGCCCGCTTCTTATCTCTGAATTCAGGAGGCCTTAGGACTAAGTCCCTGGGCAGACTAATAGGGAAAGTATCACAAAGGCCTTTAAAACTAGAGAGGAGCCTCCCATCTTTCCTTCCACTGTTTACTTATTTTCAAGTCCTGCGTACAAAATAGCCTAACAGCATCACTGTCGCCGGACTTTCTCAGGGTTTGGCTGGCTGTACAGACCAATTTGATTGCCCAATCAAATGCCACTGGGCAATTGCACTTGTTCCCTGGCCATTGTAGGAAGTGAAGCCCTGACTAGAGGAAGCCCAGGCTAGTCACATATCAAATTGAATGACAGAGGCTTTCCTCATCTACCTCTTTCCTGTGAGCTGGTCCAGGCCCCTTATCTTGAAGGGGAGAGGGGACCAGAGGTGGGTTTGCTTGCAAAAAGGGGCTTGAATAACCAACGAAGTCTGAATTTGCACAAGGTAATGTATGAGTGTAATTACCTGGCTCACTTAAGTGTGTCTGGAGCTCTTTGGCTCTGCAGTAACCCTTCCTCTGCACCTACTTTTTACACAATCCACATGGCAGATTCAATGCATGCAAGGTGATCAGGGGTTACACTAGGCTAGTGTATTTAAGAGTGAATAGAAGGGGGACGAGGATAGGGCCCTTTTGCTCTTTTGTGCTCAAATGCCACAATGCTTGTTGGCCTCTTAAAGATTCATAGATAACCTATGGCACAATGAGCTTTGCCAGACGAGTTCACTGTACAGAAAGTTATTTTGAAAGATGTAGCATTTCATGCAACTAGAGAAAAATGACTTAATGCAGTAAAGGTAAGAGAGCCCTGATGAACTCTGCTGCATCTGCTCACCCTGGACTAGCTGGCTGTGTGCCCATATGATCGCTTTCTCCCAGTACACCCAGCACCCTTCCTGCCTGAGGCTCTTTCCTCAATCAAACATGCTCTTTTCCCCTATTCTTACATTCTTTTTTAACCAATAGTATTGGTAAGAGACAGATCCCTTTAAACACACACACACACACACACACACACACACACACACACACGTGCTTACTCAAGAGAAGGAGAAGCAAATTATTCATTATGTCATTTATTGTTATTGTATTTGCACTGCCAGAGAAGTCACAACAGTAGAATTTTTCTGACTCATGGGCCAAAGCAACTTTGACTGCCTTTGAGTGCTTCTTTGCACCTTGGCTGGAGCTGAGGAGGAAGATGTCACTTGTTACTATGCCCCAGAGAGCAAAATGCCTGGGGAGATGGCTCTGGACATGGGCAAGGTTTTAGAGAACCATTATGGAATGGGAAGAAGTACCTGAGGTAATACAGGAACTCATGTGGGGTAGGGAAACAACAGGGGATAGAGATCTATGTAAGAGGAATCAGGTTCAGGATTACATCTGAGTTATTGTGTATTTCTAAACATGTTTATCCACAAGTAAGTCATACTGAGCTCAATGGAATTTGCTCTCAGGTAAACATAGGAAAGAACAGAGTTGTACTCCATAAATGTGCTCAAAGCAGCAACCCACTTTATCTACTCTGAAAACAATCCCAATATCTGGATCTAAAATGAAACTTGGGAACTGATAATTACAGTAAATATAGCTATGCTGGTGCATGTGAAATAAAAACCAATGATCCACAGTTGGGCAATGCCTTTCTTGGTACTTCAATAGTTGTATGAGATCACTGGAAACATAGTATGGCAATATGTGGTGTAGATTTTAGGATTTAAAGTAGTTAGAACTCAATAACTTTTGAAGAAATGTTCTAGAATCCCAGAAAGTACCAAAATAAAGTACTTCAAATAAAATGAGACAGCTCTCTCTGCTTTATCACCTAGTAGTCCATGGACCAGAGCAGCAAACCATCTTCCTCCAGTTGTAAGGCCTCTAGCTGGTGTTCTTTGTCTTGTTAGAAATGGTCGGAAAGGGAAAAATGAAGATTTACTCAGAAGTAAATCTGACTATGTTTAATGGGGTTACTTCCCAGGAACTGTGCAGGTTTGCAACCTATAGGGTTCACTACATTCTCACACACTCCCTTACTAGTATGCCATTTTCAATCTGCCAGTAATCTCTAAAGGTCTAAGGTGTGGTACAGCTCTTTGCTGATCCCAGGCACACGATCCTTCCCATCTCAATTTGGCACTGAGAAACCAAGGAAATGTGGGGATGCACGGAAGGAAAGTGCATGGAAGCGAGCACAGTTTTGGACATCAAACAGTGCTGTCCTGAAAGAGTAAGTTAATTACCTTCCCTTTTATAAAATGCAAATTACAGTGATTATTTCTAAGTATGCACTCACACGTATAATATGCAAATATGTGCAATTTTTTTGTCCAACGGACCCAAACCTATGAGCGCTGTCCCTGAATTTAAACCTGGCTTCGCAATTCCTATCATACTGGGAGCATCTGCGTGTTTTGTGTCTTGCACGGCACACCTCTCACTGGTACTTCACCTACACTGCACAGCAGCTTGATTTAGACCACATTCTATTCCTCGGGATTGTATCTTTATTTGGTGCACAGTACGTGTGCGTGCGTGTGGGTGCAAACCTCAAGCAAGAGACATCACAACCCGTGTCTCAAGCTCTGCATTTTTCTCAGTGTAAACGTTAATGCAGTTCTAATCGTGCCTGTAACGCTGGCTCCCCTCGTCTGAAATAATGCCGTGTCCAACATACCCCGGTGCACGCGAATCAAAGGAAGGCGCTTTCCACACAGGGCGGCTCCTGGCTACTGAGGCAAGAGGGAGCGCTGGCGGAGCACCCCGCGTCCCCGCCACTGCTGGAGGCTGAGGGATTCTGCCGGGCTGAATAAGCAGGCACCGCGCCGCTGGCTCGCCTGGGCTGGCGCGCGGGAGGGGGGGCGGCCAGATGGAGGGCTGAGGGGAGGGGGAGCTCTCGAGGCGGCCGCGGGAGGGGAAGCAGAGGGAGCGAGACACCTACGCAACCACCGAGCGAGAGGAGATCCTTGGATGCAAACGCAGGCGTGCTCCGCTCCGCTCCGCTCCCCCTCCCGCTGCTCACATGCCCCTGATTCATTTCCACATGCCGTACACGTGACATGCTAATTCTGGGCTACTACACAATTCCAGGGCGGCGAGAGGAGGGGGGGGAGGAGAGACACGCAAAGCGGCGGCCGGCCGCACATTGCAAAAGAAAGAGAATGCTGCAGCCTCGCGCGTGAAGGCGGGGGGGGGGGATCTGTCAGCCCCCGCAGCTCTTCTGTGCAACATCCCCGCCAGCAGTGTCAGGGCTGCCCTTACCCACCCGGCCGCCCGCCCGCTCGCTCTTTCTTCCACCTCGTCAGAGTGTCTCCACGTGACCAGCCGGCAGCGAGAGCAGCGGCGGCAGCGAGCGCCCGCCCAGCTCACCCTTCCTGGGGACACAGGGTGACGGCAGACCCAGGCGCCCTTCGCCTGCGCTTCCCAGCAGCAGCAGCAGCAGCACGAGGGGCTCCGGGGGGCGGAGCCAGCTGCTGCTGCCCGCCTCTGCCCTTCTCCTCCGAAGTCGGGAGCTTTGAGGCTATATTTAAACACAAACAAACGCACGATCTTATTCGCTGGGGAGAGAGGGAGGGAGCCGAGCTACGCAAGCGGGCTCTCAAGCCCTCTCCTCGCTCTCTCCTCCCTCCCGTCTCCTCGCCTAGCGACGGCCGCAATCCTTTGCAAGCTTACGTAGGAGTAAGCCCCGTGGAAATCATTGGGACTTCCTTCCGAGTAGACGCCCATCGAACCGGCTCGTAAGGGGTAGTAGCTTGTGGAAGGTTATCGAATATTCCTTAGGCTGGATACATTATTTTCACTGCGGGTGTGGATAGGGAAATTCCTCAATGAAACAACTCACAGTCGCCCTTCCTTAGCAACAAGGGTGTGTGTGTATTTCAAAGATCAATATGCAGTTCTCACAGATCGCTTTGGTCCATTCGGTTTGTGCCACAGAATAAAGCGGGGTAGGGTGGGGGAAGATTAGGGAACTCTCCGCATGCAGGATAATCGACCTCTGCTTGAGAGATGGATCACACTACATCTCCACTCATTTGATGATTGCAACTTCCGCGGTGACTTGCATGTGTGAAGGGCCCCCTGGAGCCAGTGCTAATCACTAATGTTCTTTTCCTCTTATTTTCTCCATGTAGTCATGGTGGTGCTATACATTAACTGAGTTTAAGGTGCAAAACTGCACATGCACCGAGTCTTTTTTTCTTTATTAAGACTGGCAAATCGTTTTGTTCTGTGCTATGATACCAGAAATGTAAACGCCCTCTTTAAACATGGGGTGGCAGTGTTGCAGGAGGGGGTAGAAGAAAAATGTTAGTAGCATGCTTCTCCATTGATATAACACAACATGGCTCTCTCTAAGTGGTGGCAGACATAGGAGTATTCTGTCAAAAGTCCAAAGTTTTGTCCCTGCACCACTGAATGTGCACGCAGGTGCGAGACAGCCCTGTATGTAGGGTGTACCCATACCAAGGGAACCGGGACATGGAGGGGCAGTGCCAGGAAAGAGCACCCGCACACAGCAGCAGAGGAAAAGGGGCGCTTCTGCCAAAGGTGTCTTGTTTGCATTGCCCAGCAGTGGGAAACTGTGTCTTCCACACAGAGAGGCCCTCATCCCCACCCGCCGGTGTGTAGGCAGGCATTGCCAGCTATTGCGATTGCTGGCCAAACACACTTAGAACATTTGCTTTACAGGATGACAGCCAGGTGAATGGAGTGGAACAAGCAACCATCTTTTCCCTACAACCCCAGAGGGCCATCTCTCCGGCCCACCACTGGGGGGCAGTGGGGAGGCTGTGAACCGGGCTCTGCTTAAAGGGCACCACTTACATGTCTCTCCCAGCTCCTCCCTAACACCTTTTCAGGCCCTGAGACAATGGGCTCTAACTACTAGCTGTTGCCCACTGTTTTCTTCCTTTTGCTTTCTATCAGATTTCCAATAACTACAGGACTTATTCTCCAGCTTATTCCATGCTAGCCTTTAAGGAGGCTCACTCCATGATTGGAACCGTTGACTAGGATGCTCCCAGCTGTTTCTCACCTTAGGAACATAGGAAACTGGCCTTTCCAGAGGCTGTCTAGCCCACTGTTGTCTACTCTACATTGACCGTGTCTGCTATTTTCACTTTCCTTTTGTATTTACTCATGTTACTTTCCTTTTTATCTCCTGAACTCAGCACATGTTGGATCAGGATCTCATTCTGCCAGAATAGCACTAGCATATCTTCCTCACCCCCATATATGGGATCACTCTGCCATTTGTAATATGCATATAATTTCTAATGCATGTATAATTATAATATGTATACATTTTATAATTATAAGGTTTTATATGTGTGTGTTATATTAGAACAAGATTGTTAGTGCTGATGATGGACATTGGATATATGTGAAACTTTGACCTACACATTCAGAGTTATGTGTCTTTTTTAACCAGCATTTGGATATGCAAGGCACGAATTAGGTAGTCATCCTAGCACAAAGTTTACCAGACTTTGTCTTCATAAAAAGCTTCCTCTAGTCAAAAACAAGTGACCTCTGACACTTCGTAAGAATCATATAAAGAATTGCATTGTATTGCCATGAAAGAGATAAGACTGCAGTTGTTAATGCTTCCCCACTTTTTCTTACCTTTTAAAAAAAAGCCTTCGCTGCAGTGGAAGCTTAGCTTGTTCCCAATATGTTAGTATTCTACTGAAGGAAGCATTACTGTCATTCAAATATGTGACCTCCACCAGTCTAAATTGTGTGAGAACGTTTTCTTATAGAGCAGCATATAAACAGCATAAATATATGGCATGGTTTTTGTATGATCTGCAGCTTAGACCTGAGGCAAAGCAGCTTTCCTACCTGTGGCAGCCATGGTGAGCAAGCTTCTGGTTTTCTAGGAGCAGAAACTGCCATTGTGGTCAGACTGTAGTTCTGCTGGAGAGTCCCCCTCCACATTTGAAGGAAAAAAAGCAGCACTGTCTTCTGACCCCACCTCTACATGCATGTCCCCTGCTCCACCATACCAGCCACATATCAGCTGCATGAGTTATGTCCCGGACAGCACAGAGCCTTAAATCATGGTTGAGACCTGAATATGTTGAGCTTCTTCAGGACTCCTCCAATTTATAGAGGACATGGCTGGGCTATGCTCTCTTGCATAGCCTTCAGACAGGGCTTGGGATTTCTTTTGGAAAGGGCTGCATGGTTGGCATCCAAAACTGCAATTTGTGCTTGTGCTGAAGAGTTCAGATGACAAGCTCACTTCAAAGCTGCCAGAATATAAGAAGGACAAGGGAAGCAATGCCACAAGCCAAGCAGGGATGGTCTAAGAAATGATTTTGCATTCGGCATCATCACTTCTGTCTTGGACATGGACCCAGGAAAATCAATTGGAAGGGGAGAGAGTAGGGGGCCATGTGTCCATGGTGCTTCCAATGGGAGGCTAGGAAGGCAAAGCTGCAGAAAGGAAGGGGTGCTTAATTTCTCTCTGGTGCAATCATTCAGTGGTTTTCTGCTTCTCTGCAGCTTGCTTTACCTTGTTTGGGATTGAGCTGACAGGGACAGTTCTATGATCCTAGTCCAATCAGAATATATAAAATGCTTGCAAGGAGAAGAGAAAGAGCTTCTGCTTCTTCTGTCAGTTGCATGCTTCACCATGGAGAAGATGCAAGGGTCCCTTGCATTTCAGGACCCCAGTACCCCTCCCTGTCTTCCTTACATGATGTCATATGGAAGTGGGTGCCTGAGTTCTGCGCAGCAGAGCTTCCTTTTGTCCATCGCAGTCTCCTGAGCTAATGCAACTTGAAGGTCAAGCAGTGAGGCCTAGTTAGGTGGGCGTGGAAGTGGATTCCATACAAAATGGCAAGACTGCCTAGCTTGGTAAGTGGAAATACTAAAACCATATGTCACTGGAATGATGCTACTGAAGTATGGGGATGTCCTCACAGCTAGTGTCTTCTTGTCTGGGGAAGCTTGTCAGGATCAGGGTGAATGAACAGCCATGGCATTCCTGGCTGTAGCGGCCTACTGTAAGAGGCCTGAAACACAGGGGGCTTGCCGTGTTTGTTATGCTTGAAGACCCAGGGTGAGCGACAGAAATGCATTCTGTCATTACTATAGATTGCATTTTATTATTCTATCACATTTATATCCTGCCTTTTTTTTCTTCCTATAAGGATCCTGAGGCAGCTTACATGCCCCCCGTCTTCTCCCTATTATCCTCACAACAACCCTGTGAGGTAGGCTACACTGAGACGCCCAAAGTCACCTAGTGAGTTTCATAGCCAAATAAGGGACTAGAACCGGATCTTCTGAGTCTCAGTTCACCACTCTAACCACCACACCATGCCGGCTTTAGAGATTACAGCCTTGTGGTCACCAGCCTTCCAACTCGGGGGGGGGGGGGTCCTCAGAACTTTTCATGTGCAGCAGCAGCTCTTGAATGGCAGAGGTAGACAATGGTTTCTTCCACTTTCTTTGTTATTCTTTCTTGATGGACTGCAATGGACACTACCAGTCGCTAAATGTAGTGCTAAATGTTGAAGGACAGGAACTAACTGTGACAGCCCTCATTGCCACAGCCCAAGCAGAGCCGAAACTCCCAACAGCTGTGCTGATCTGTGGGCAAATGTGTGATCAGTCATGAAGGTCAAGGTGTCTCCAGATCACTTGCCTGAGCCAAGCCTACCTGACAAACTAGACCTGTCCGCCAGCCGTCCCAAGTTTTAAGCACAGGCAAACACATCATTGCTCCTGGAAACCCATATCCTTCTGCTGGATGCAGCTGCAGAAACAAGACCAGTCATTCATAAGCAGAGCTTTTGGCCTTGGGGACGAGGCAGCAAAGCAATGCATTTATAAATGAAAAGTTGTCTGAGTTTGGTACATCCTTGTTAGCATAAGGACTGCTGAATTTGGGAGATTGGCATTCATATTTTAAATCAAGGGATTGGTCTTCACTGCTGTGAAAAAGAGCCTGCAGCATTTCAAGAGACCCAGAGAGCAAAATAGGCTTTAAAGACCTTACAGTAGTTACCAGATGGAGTTTATTTTCACATAGCCTGCTTAAATCAGCTTTTCCTTAAACTAGTCTTTAATGTGACTATACTATATTGGCACAACATGTATTTATTTTCTCTGCCACATTCTGTCCCTCATTAACTATTTTCATACATGTGAAAAGAAAATGCTCTCCTCCTAAAGCAACCATTTCTTATCCTTTCATATCCTGCTCTCCATCACCCTTGCCTTGCAAAGGCATCAACCATCAAATTATTTGAAAACCCCGGGGTAAACATGTATCTGTACTAGTCCTGGTCTCCTTTGTACAATCCAGAATTGGTACAGATTCTTGTACCACAGAGCACTCACTTTCCATGGGCCCGAGCTAGTGACAAATGTTTTCTCAATTCTCACATCCCTTTCCATTATGATACACCTATGGAAGGTAGCATCTCTCATTAGTGCAATGAGGGGCAATTCAGGATAATGCCTTGCTTGCTTCCTTCTACAAGGCTCCTTGTCACAGAAGGTAATTTCAGTACATTCAGTGTTCAAAGTTTTCCTGAACAAGAAGTAGGTAGGTTGTCTCTGTGTGTGTGTGTGTGTGTGAGAGAGAGAGGGGGGGGGGAGAGAGAGAGAGAGAGAGAAGCTGTCATACTAATGCCTCTGAAACCCAAGAATTGGTGATGATTACATATTAGTCTGTTCTAGCAAAGTAGATCAGTATTTCCATTTTACTAATGGTGAGTTGGCTACACGGTGTCATGTATTCAATTTAGTTCCTTTTCAAGAACCAGCACCACCATTTCCAAAACCAACTTTTTATTCACTTGAGGACTGGTTCATACGTGCCATTGCATCACTCACTCAGCCATGGTTTACTAATCCACAGTGCATTAGAAATGAAATATGGAATGGAGTAGCACAGAGTTTTAGTGAATTGCTTGCTTGCTTGCTTGCTTGCTTGCTTGCTTGCTTGCTTGCTTTCAAGCTTTTCAATCCTGCCCTTCACTATGTCTCAGGGAGGTAATAGAATAAAATACAATAAAGTACAGCATCAAAATATGCAGTAAAAAACCCAATCTTAAAACAGTATTAACATTTAAAATAATGGAAAAGTAAAAAGGTTTTGTCCTGGTGCGGAAAAGAAAAAAGTGCCGGTACCAGGCACACCTCTCTGGAGAGCATATTCCATAGCTGGGGTGCCACTGCAGAGAAGGCCCTTCTCTGAGTAGCCACTCTTCTGATCTCCTTCAAAGAGGGCTCCTGAAGAAGGACCTCTGATCCAGATCTTAGGAAGTGGACAAGTATGCAGAGGTCTTCCTTCAAATATCCAGGTCCTAATCCATGTATGGCTTTATAAATCATTCCCAGCAAATTAATTTGGGCCTGAACTTCAATTGGAAGCCAGTGCAGGTGGAACAGGACCAGTGTTAATGTGTGCATATATAACACGCATGCCTTATTATATACAAAGATGTACATTACTTCCCTGGCACAGACCACTATAGATGTGCCATTGGCCACGATGGCTGGAAATTGTGGACCTTCTCGGCCAGTGCATCTGGAAGGCACCAGGTAAGGGAAGGCTGACCCAGTGCTTGATCAGTGCTGCCTGTTACCTGCAAGCCAGAAGTCTGTAGAGATCAAGTGATGAACTTGCATCTATGATCTTCTTTCGCTGCCACAGATTAGTGCAAACTGATTGATTTCTAATATGAGGCAGCAGAAGTTTGCTTGCTTCACCTAATCCCCAGTGTGTAAGCATTGGCTGGGGTCACTTAGTGGTGAGCAAAGAGAAAAGAGGATTACAATTTTATTTTTGCAACCCCCACTACCATGATACAAACACTCTGGGGAGATGGGGTTACATGCAGCTCAAAAATATTTTTCATTTGTCACACTATTTGAGAATGGTGATAATGTAGGAAAGCAAAAATTTATGCATTAACATTCTAGCCAGTGTGAATACTGGTTATGTTATATGCCACAAAATACAAAACAAAACAAAAATCTTGTAGCACCACATGTGGAAAAATGGTCAATTCTTGACAGAATGAAAATTTAACCAGAAAGTTTTTCCTGATATTACTATCACTTTCTGCCTTTTCCCAGCCCCAGTGGTGGAAGAGGTACTCTGTGCATGCCCAGAGGGACACTTTGAATCTCTGCACCTGTTTCAGGGCTGAGCCTAAAATTCAAAACTAAAGCAGGAGTGGTGTAGTCTCACAATCAAACTGGTAAAACAGGGGACTGTCACCCATTCAGGGCAAACCAGTGGGTGGTCCTAATCTGCTTTAGCGCTCGGGAGCGGCCCTTAATCCGCGTTAATTAACTCGGAGCAGAAGCGTGATGCCTCTCGTACGACAGCAGTGCACGCTCGCTTTCCTGCCTCTCCCAGCAGCGCTTGCCAGCTGCTGACCTCCTGCGGAGCCTCTCCTTTCTTTCGGCTGCGCCCTTTCTTAGCGGGTTAGTCGCCCGTGATTGACGCTTTATCCCGGCACATGGCTGCCTTCCGTGCAATGCCCGGGGAAATCCAGAGGGAAGAAGGCAGCCGACAAGCCCACGTCGCCTTCCTTCAGCGTGTCACCCGCTCGGGTGTGGAAGGGGCTTGCATTACAGGGAAGGGAGCCAAGGCGAGCCACAAGGGGGCATGCGCAGTTCTAATTCATAAAATGTGCAGTCATTGACAAAAAAGGAGGAAAAAAAGCAGCGCAGTACCGGGTGAATGGTGTGTGTGTAAGTTAATGCCGGGGAGACTACACACGCGCAGGTGATGGTCGGGGGCTGGATACGGAGGAAGAGAAGGGGACCAGGGGCAAGTTTGCCCTAAAATCATTTGAGGCCCAGCCCTGGAGTTTCTGAAGAGGGAAAGGCAACTATGGAGCAGAGCTGAGGAGGTGGCAATCCCAGGAAAGCTGGTGTCCAACATGGTGGCACGGTCTTTGGAAACAGTAATAGTAGAAGGTTGAGCAGTAGATTCATCCTCACTGGAGAAGACCCTGATGCTGGGAACAACTGATGGCAAAAGGAGAAGAGGACGGCAGAGGTTGAGGTGGCTGGATGGGGTCACGGGCGGTGGGTGTGGGCTTGGGTGGACTCTGAGGGATGGTGGAGGACAGGAGAGCCTGGAGGAATGTTGTCCATGGGGACATGATGGGTCGGGCACAACTTTGCAACTAAACCACAACAGTAGATTCTTCCAAGGGGCTCCCTTGGCATCTCTTGCTAAAATTCAAGTAGGAGTGGGGATCTGTGGGTCTCTGGATGTGCTAAACTCCCATCTTGATCAACCCCAGCTAGCAGGACCAGTGGTCATGGATGATGGAGGCCCAATCCTTCCCTTGCCGTGCATGTTCCCTCAGAGCAGAAGTGCAGCTCACTCCGAGCGAGCCAATGGGAACGGGACACAAGCCTGCATGGGCTCAAAGTCCGCCCAGGTGAGGTGGTGTGTCAGTATTGTAAAGCCTGCAATATCCCTTCCCTACCCTCAGCATATCACCATCTCTTTCTTTCCTCCCAGCCCTCACCTTGACTCACTTGCACACACACCTCTGGTTGCAAAGACACAGCAAGATCTCAACACAGCCTTTCCCAGCCTAGTACTGCCCAGATATTTACGACTCTGCCTTCCAGCATTCCTAACAACTCGCCAGGTTGGCTGAGGCTGATAGGAGTTAAACATCCGGAGGCCATCAGGTTGCCTACCCCTAATTTAAGCCCTTCCCATCCACACCGACCCCAAGGAAATAAGGATGCTTCCTTTCTAGTTCCCTTAGAAACAGTCTGCACCCAGGACTGGCAAATGATTAATCTAACAGGCCAGGGAGATGACCATGGCCCTTGATGTTTTGCTTCATTTAGGAGCTTTGTTTTCTATGAGATCTTAGGACTGCAGTGACCCATCTTGTTTTCTGTGTTGGAAATCACCCTCCCTCCCTATCAGACACATGTGTTGGCTTCCTGCTAACCATACTAACAAAACCATCTTTGCTTTCAAGCAGATTTTCACACTGTCTCCAACTCAAAATTTTCTTCAAGACACGCCATCTTGGACCTCTATTTTAACTCAGAAGCTAATAACAACCTTCATTCATGCTTCCCTTTTACTTAGGAGTTCAGACAACTTTCTTTCATTGTTCCATCTGCAGCCCTTATAATGGACACCCGAAACCTTCATTACATGTTAACAAGTTTGCCTACCAAGGATCAGATCCTGTACAGAAAAGGATTTCAGTCTCCACCCACATTACAACACACACATTCTCCAACCCTTGGAGCTCAAGGTTATCTAGAGCAGATGGATACAGCTGGCCTGCAAATAGACCATCTTATTTTGCATGTGTGTTTCACTCAGAAGAGAAAGAGAAATGCAGTGATTCTGTTGAACTAAAAAAAAGACAAAGAACTAAAAAAAAAAAGACGAAGACAAAAAAAGACTCTGGATAATTCAGAGTCAGAAAAGAGAAGAACACAATCAGCATCTGAAAAAGTTGAAGGGTCTTCTTTAACCAGAGACAAAGAAGATTAAGGCCACAGTTGCCTGGACATTTACCAGAAGATGAATCTAGGTGACCCTATGCTTGATTAGTCTAGGATCAGGCATAAGCATAAATTACTGGAGTAAAATTCTGTCCAACTCCATAGGATTTGATTTATTTATTTATTTATTTATTTATTTAGAAAACTTCTATGCCGCCCCATTCACCGAAGGCTCGGGGCGGCTCACAAAACATCAATTAAAACATAATACATTAAAAATATAAAATGAATTAACAATATAAAATAAGTTGCCCTGGCCAAAGAATAAAATAAGGAAATAATATTAGCAATTAAAATGACGTTTGAATAAAAAGGTCTTCGCCTGGCGCCGAAAAACAAATAACGACGGTGCCAGGCGGACCTCTCTGGGGAGCGCATTCCATAGATTGGGCGCCACCGCAGAGAAAGCCCTCCTCCTCAGCTCCAAGCAAGCATGTTTAGAATTATGTGTAGGTCACAAAGCCTCTGAGAAAAGGTTAAAGAAGTAAATCTGAGAAAGGAAGACAATGGAGATACCAAGAAGGAGTGACAGTTTGAGAAGGTTAAATATTTTACGGGTTGGTGGGGGTGGGGAGGCAGGGAAAGAAGTTATCTATCCATCCATCTCCTTAAGAGAGGATAAGAGACATGAATCTAAAGTACAAGATTCAAGTTAGTAGCCAGAACAATTAACTGAATCAAATATTCTATGACACTTCCTTCTTTTGGGATTTCTCAGAAAAGAGCTAACTCTTGAACCAGTCCCTGAAGCTATAGGCACTCAAAGATAGTGGTAGTGTCTATGAGATGGCCTCCTGGGGTTCTAGATTTCTTCTAATTCTGTGAACACTTATTCAGGAAAATGGCCTTACATACTTTTATGGCCAACCAAATTAGCAGGGTTCTTAATTCTTTGGGAAGGTAGTGTAAAGCCTCCATTGCCTCAGTGATCACTGGAGAAGTGAGTTTTACTTTGATGGATAAGAACTCATATTCTAGCCATTCTCTTTGAGGCTTGGCCAGGGGGTTTGACCCTTGGAGTAAGGTCATTTTGGGGGAAAGAAGGAGGTTCCATCTGATCCCATGGGCGGAACTAAGAACTTACCCTCTGAATGAGGAGGCTAGTAGAACTGCTTCAGATGTCAAAAGGGAGATCAGAATAGGCAATGGGGTGCTTGCTGGAAGGGTCATCAAGTTTGGGGGAGCGAGCATCAACTGTGCACTGTTGTTCCACTGATTTGTTGGGATGCAGGCAACAGGCACTTTGATTCAGGGGAGGCCAATCTAGCTGAGAGGAAAGATGATGCCCCGCCATACCCGTGAGGCAGAGAGCTAAGCATCAGAAGTGAAAGCTGACACTGGAGCCACTCACCACTGCTGGACTATACCCAGACTATACCCCACCTGCCCTTTATAGTTCCAGTGAAGAAATCATCTCACAACTCGGTTTTCAGTTTTCCTGGGCATGCAGGCAGTTCCTGAAGCAGATTCCCTGTAGTGCTGTGTGGAAACTTTCCTGAGAGAGGGGAGGTGTAAGTGACCAGAGATCACAGGGGATCTTTGTTTATTTATTTAAACCTTTTCTATACAGACGTCTTGGGATGGTTTACAACATCTTCTGCAGTGGCTGGCTAGAGATGCATTAACAGGAATCCATTGCATTTTCCATTCTGTTCTCTTGGTAGAAACAAAACTGGGGGAACAGGGAATAAATATGGAAATTCTAGGATCTGTGCTTTAAGGGTAGGTGACTATAAAATGGACAGCCATTCTGTAGGTTTATGAGTTCTCTCCTCTGCCATGAAAGGAAACGTCACCTGAGGCACAACTTGTGAACAAACTCCAGCCCAATCTTAATTTGTCTTTGGAAGCCACCAAAGAAAGGGATTCCGTAGATATTACGTAACCAGCTGTGTCTATGTAGACATTCCATAGACACAGCTGGTTCTCTCTTAGTTACGGGCCCGATTCAAGGTGTTGGTTATGACCTATAATGCCCTAAACGGCTTGGGACCTGGATACCTAAAGGAACGCTTGCTCCCATATATGCCCTCCCGCCCCTTGAGGTCAGCAGCAGATGCCCTTCTCCAGGAACCCTCTGTGAATGACATCAGGAGGGTGAGTACTTGGAGGAGGGCTTTCTCTGTGGTGGCACCCCATTTATGGAATGCGCTCCCCAGAGAGGTCCGCCTGGCGCCGTCGTTATTTGTTTTTTGGTGCCAGGCTAAGACCTTTTTATTTAAAACTTATTTTAATTGTTAATTTATTTATTTAACTAGGTTTTTTTTTTAATTTTTAGCCAAGAATGCACTGAGGTTTTATTGCACTTGGGTTTTATTGTATTGTTATTTATTGATGTTTTGTGAGCTGCCCCTAGGCTTTATTGCGATGGGGCGGCATAGAAATGTTTTAAATAAATAAATAATGTTGTTTAGTTGAGAGTCTACACTGTTAACTTTTATCTATTTTGTACAGTTTTTAACCATGACCATGTTCCCAAAGTATCCTGAGATCTAGTGAAGGTGCTGACATTTTCTGTTAAGAGTGCCACCTTTTCATGGAACTACACTTCCCAGAATTCCCTGTATTGAGGAAATGGCTATTGAAACATGTTAAGCTGGTAGCACAGATCAGGGCTGGGGATGTTTCACTCCTTTCGGTATCAAAGCCAGCAGAGTACAGAGCTGTAATCAAGGTGGGCCAGGCCATTCCTTCTCCCTGACAACCCTGACAACACAAGGCTTGTTTTCAACAGGCCTAATCAGAATTTTTTTGGGGGTGGGGCAGAGATATACATTTGTATATGTTCCTATTAACCCCTCTTGATTAGTTCTATCAAAAATGCTGCTTTAAATGTTGCTGAGTTTTGACAGATGTCAAAGTTCTGTGCTCTTGGAAAAGCGGGGGTGGCTCACAGTTTTCCACCTTCCTGAAGATCTGGAGTACCAGGGGAGAGTGGAAAAGATACAGGATGCTGAGCAGAGTCAGGTCCAGCCAAAGAAAATAGAAGATCTCATTGCAAAGCTGGTGGTTTACTGGCCACCTCCATTTACAAGCAAAGACCACTCATAGCTTTCCTTTTCTTTGACAGCTCAGCTCTTGACAGTTGTCAGGAGAAGGTAAGTGGATGACAGACCTCTTTGCAGCCTCCCTAGGACAATATCCAGGTGGGAGCCTGCTGCATTCAGACAGCAAGCACCCCAGAACATTGCCCAGATGGGTTCCTCATCTGAGGCCCACAGAAATGCACACTTGTGTGAGTCAGACTATATTTTAAAAATACAAAAATATTTGCACAGAACAGAGAGAGGGGGAGGGAGGGAAAGATGGCAAACCAGTGACAGCCCTTCCAATGAGCTACATGGGCACTCAACTCACAGATCGCTAGCAGTGATCCTTCAAAAGAAGCGGAGGAAGGTGAAAAAAACTGCGGCAAGCAGAAAATAGCTTGCAATCATGGCGGGGAAAGGAGAAAAGGCGACTTTAGCTACTGAGATGCCAGTGGGAGCAGCGGTGTGGAAGGATGGGAGGGGGAACAACCCATGATGAGATTGTTCATCTATGAGGCATACTGTGGGCTATTCTCCCAACAACCAACGCACCCTGGCTTATCACCAGGGTAAATTTCCATGATGTTCTGAGCCACGTAGTGTGAAGAACGTCTGATTTTTCGTCACTGACTTTTGCAATATCCCATCTCCCCTATTTCCTGACACTTGTAAGTTTTGGTAAACAAATTGAGCTTCCAAAAAGTTTACTGGCAGCTTGCCTGACACATAACATGTTCCTCACAATGCTGGCAAACTTGTAAGATCATAAAATAAGAAAACAGGAAAAGGTCCTCATTGGATCAGCCCAACAGCCCATCTTCTCCATCTCCCACAGTGATCACTGTTGCTTCCAGGAGACTCAGAAGCAGGTCTCATTGATTGTACCCCAGCAACAGAACAGGAGGCATAACATCTCTGAATGTGAAGGGTATCCTACAACTGTTCTGACTAAGCTGGCAACAGAACCACATTGCAGAATTTCTGTCTAATTCCTTTAGAGCCCGCTGTGATTAGGTCTGCTACATGTGTGTCATAATGAGATGGTGGAATCCTTAGCTGCTTTAGTGGAGATTGCTGTCCGCTAGAAGTCACCAGTCTGTTGGTGGAGATGCCGTTTTGAATGCTATTTCAAAAACAAAACTATTTCATGCAATGAAAGAAGTGTGGGAGGAACAGCACAGCAGGGGGAAAGCTTCTGTCTCATCTCATTTCTTGCTGTGCTAGTTTTTTGGACTTGCCAGGAATTCTTTTAGGAAACAGAGCACACAAGGATGTGATGCTCCTCCTGTATTCTGAAGTGGTTTCTGTATTTTATATCACATTAACCGAGGTATATGTAGACCACTCCACTATCATTTCATGACAGCAAGTTCCAGAAGATCTTTATGGATTATGTGCTTCCTTCTGTTTGCCCCAAATCTACTGGAGCATTTAATTGTTCCTACTGCACAATTCAATGCTCTAATATTGTAAGAGTAAGACAAAAATCTTCTCATTCACTTTTTCCACACCATTCATAATTTTATGAACCTGCATCATGTCCTCCATCAGTCATCTTTTTTTTCTAAATTCAAAAGCTGCAAACAACTATGCAAACAGCACATGTCTACTTAAATGTAAAGTCCCATTGAGTCCCATGAGTTTTACTCCAGATAAGTTGATGCAGAATTACACAGCTCACCTTCCATCACAGGGAAAGTGCACCAGCCCCCTGATTATTTGGTTGCCCTTTGCCCCTCATGTTCCAGCACTACAAGATGCTTTCTCTAGGGCAAGCAGAACTGTACACAATATATTGTAAACATTACTTCACCACAGAGTTCTTTATCTGATCCCTTTCCTAATCATCCCTCATACGGACTTTTTCCTTTCTCAGCTATTATACTCTAAAGTTGACATTTCCTCTGAGCTGTTCACAAGATGCAAGGTCTCTTTCCTGGATTGTTACAGCAGGTGACATCCTATCAGTGTATATGCAAAACTGCTATGTTCTCCCATGGGCAGAGCTTTGCACTCACACTGTATTCCACCCCACAGTGCCCTTCGGCCAGCAGAACAGACACCGCTTGCAGATTGTTTATTTATTAATCTCATTCTACTTCTGTGCCACCGCATAACCTGAAATTAGTGCCCTCTTTGCCTTCTAGCCCCAATAGACCCCTTAAATCTGCACCAGAGGATTAGACGGATCCTCTTGGATTTTTTCCCCTTTGATTCTTTTCATAATTAGTGATAGACAGTCTAGCAGCACATCTATGGCATAGATTGATAATTTCAAAGTGACCTAAAGAGATTTGACTCTCCTGACTCATTCTTTCAACTTCTTTTTAATTAATCCCTACATTTCTGAAACCTCTGCTGGACACTCTGGTCAACTTTACAAATGTGTGTGCATCTGTGTGTTGAATCTGATAGCACACTCATCCCTTCTCCCAAGCCATTGGACACCACTTGCATCTCACACCACGTCTTGGGCTCAATTTAGCTTCAGATCCACATTGCCTCTGGTTGTTCCCATATCCAGACACTCCTTGTTCACATGTTCCATTTCAAGATAAGCATTAGAATGTTGATCAAGGAAGATGACAATTATGTTCATGGAAACTAGTATTTTAGGCCTGCGATTTCCACAGCAGTTCTGTTGAATTCCTCTTGCATTTTCTGGTTTATTTGTCTCTGTGCCCTCTTTACCTTACTGTCCTTCCTTATCCTTTCTATTAGTTTATGTCAAGGGCCTTTGTGGCAGTCTGAAAAGCTGTTCTTGGAACCACCACAAAATGCTGCCATGGGAGGAATGGCTATACAGAGAGTGAGCTCAAGGCAGATGTGGGGCTGAGCCCAAATATACTAAATAACACTTTCAAACTTTTTATCACCAACAGAACTACCTCTTTTTCTCTCACCATTGGAACACTGCCCACAGATCTCTTTCCCTCCCTGACCCTCTCTCACACACAAACATCAACCAACCATTGGTTGCCACATTGTGGGAACCCAGTAACCGAAACAGGGTTGGTCCAGGACAGTTTGCTGCCTGAGGATGAGTAGAGAATGCCTCCCATTTCTTATTGGATATCTTTGGGTCAGTCACTACTTCTTGACCTAATCTACACCACAGGATTGGTGTGAGAATAAAAATGGGGACAAGTAGAATATCTCATGTATGGGATGAGTAGGGTATCTTGGCTGCCTGCAAGAAAGGTGAGCTGGTGTCCCTCAGGTGCCACATTGCCCATGTAAGCATGACTAAGTCCATCTTACTGACTTTCTCTGTTCTACCAGGTTTCCATTCTGCCTACTGCATCTCCATTCTGATATAGCACTCTAGCTTCTGCATCTTTGCTTTGAGTGTTATAGCACTCAGAGTGTTATAGCTATGCACTGTATGTTTCCATGTTACTTTTTGTGTGTGCAAGCCATTTATCATACAGCTATTTGGTCCCTTTAAATGTTTCTTGTTGCCAAGTACTACCCTATCTCTGTTCTGAGGATCTAAGATATTTTCGCACCACCATCCCTAAGGATTGAGTTGACCCAAGCAAAAGGCTCCTGGTCAGGATTAGTTGGTAGACAGAAGTCAGAAAAGCACCAGAAACCATGAGCTGTGTCAGCAGGTTGGAGCTGGGGGATCTAGCCAGGAGTCAACACTGAGGAAGGAACACCCTGAAATACCCCATAGTCATCCAGATGATGCTCAGGAAACCTTCTGCTCAGACATGAACCCTTATATACCTCTTCCTCTTTAAGATGGCCAACTGGCCAGCCTGGGTTGGTGGCCAGGACCAACACAGTTCTAAAAATATCCAGCTGCCCAGAGAGATGCTTTAAACTGCAGTATTCTGTTTCAGCACACAGAGCAGTAACACAGCAGAGTCCCACCACTTGATTTCAGCCTGGCAGCTCCTGACACTCATAGAAGTTTCACTGAAGGCTGCTCAGAGACCCATATTATTTATAGTGACCCAAAGGATAGATAGGAGAGGGAGATAAGAACGATTTAAGGCACAACCCTATGTATTTTACAAAAACAAAAAGAAGTATTACAACTCCCATTATGGGTGGCTGATGAATGCTCTTTTATGAGTGCTACTGTCTAAACTGGCAAAGGATTGTGTATTTAGCCTGTGAGTTCATCCAGAACTACCTGAGAGTAAGTCTTGCTGAACACAATGGATCTTTTTCTAGGTAGATGTGCATCATTTTGTTCTGCAAGACTGCAAACCTGTAAACTCTAGACATTACTTATAAGTAAACTCCACCGAACACAATGGTAGATAATCCTGAGCAGATGTCAAGAGCTGCCCTGTTTATAAGGTTTCTCTGACCTGATGATCATGCAAAAGGCAGAAACATATGGATGGGGCATACGAGATGCACGAGGAGGCTTTGCAGACGGGGAATGCTTGATCAGCCTTAGAAGGGTTCATGTCCAACTTCAGGCTCCCTCTCCAAGGT
This sequence comes from Varanus komodoensis, assembly GCF_004798865.1. Lineage (NCBI taxonomy): Eukaryota > Metazoa > Chordata > Lepidosauria > Squamata > Varanidae > Varanus > Varanus komodoensis. The sequence continues at coordinate 8,441,579 of NW_025335761.1, forward strand.
CTCTAGCAGAACCACTTCCAGGTGGGGTACTGGGTGCAGATGGCCTCTCATGGATATGCATGTAAACGTGTGTACACAGTAGTGCAGGGCGCAGCTGGCCATTTCACACGCTAAGGAGACATATTATGAACACAGTACAAGACTGTTACATTTTTCTAGGATTGTGTGTGTGGGGGGGGAGAGAGCTTGATTTCATTGCATTTCTATTCTACCTGTTTTTCAAGAGGACAAGATCTCCTCATTTTATCTTCACACCAATCTGGTGGAATAGCTTAGGTGAAGCAGCAGTGCCTGGTCCAAGGATATCCTGCAAGACATGAGAGGCATTCCCTATGCATCCTCAGGCAGCAAACTGTCCTGGGCCAGCCCCGTTTCTGGGACTGAGTTCACACAACGTGACAACAAATGGTTGCTTGCTATGGTTGGTTGGATGGTTGGTTGGTTGCAATGTCATGTGAACCCAGCTATGGTGAACATCCATTGTGAGCTATCATGGTTGTCAGCTACAGGAAGGCACCATGTTCTGTTACTGGGGTTCATTGTCGGGCCATCCAGAGCCCGCTTACTGCAGCCGCAGAAGAAGTCCATTGCTTGGCAGGAGGAGCTGTAGGTTCTTTGCCAAGTGACTAACCAGAGAGTGTGGCTGGCGGGGCCCCCACTTTCGTGCAGCTGACAGAGGCATCCTACCTCCTCCTGCCTCTTGCCTGGGGGGATCCACTCTTGGACAGAAGGTGGGAACCAGCAACGGACTGTGGGGTTACCCCTTTCCCAGGGCAGTGCTGTCAAGCAGATGGCTTCCTCCCCTCCTGTCTGAGAGCAGAGCCCCCACATGGAAGCTGCTGGTGCATTTGATGGGGGTGCCCAGAGAATGGAAGAGGAGCACAGAGTGGTTCAGAGTCCCATCTTCTTCTCCAGAGGACTCCTCTGGAGCAGGAGGTGGGGTGGCTGATCAACTCCCCATCTTTAGGGATAAGTCCTGTTTGTGCTCTGGGGACTGACAGCTGCAGTGACTGGCGAATGGCAAGTGGCTCGTGACTGCAGCTGTCAAAGAGAGGAACATCATTTCTCCATGGGGGGGGTGCATCCTGCTCACCGCAGACCAGTGTGGAGGCTGGCTGTGCTCCACCACCTCTTCCTTGGTTGGCATCGCATTCACGGGGGGGCGGGGGGGCGGCGGGGGGGGGGGGTAGGGAGGGGAAAGACGGCTCATTGGGAGCCACGCTGTGCTGATTTTGGTATTTTGTTCTTTTGTTGGCATTTTTTATTTTTATTTTTTTTTTGCTCAGTTTCTGGTTGTTTTGGAGAATTTTCATTTTTTGGTCATGTGTTTGGAAACTAATACACAGAATAGTGTATTATGTGTTCAGTGTGTTTGTTTCTGCCTCAGCAGTCCCCAGGGCAGTTTTCCTGTTTTTGCTGGTCCCCAGCTGTGGAAAGTTTGAAAACCACTGGACTAGATGTCTGTGTGAATGAGAGCACAGGCGCAATGTCTGTTCACTGCGGGCTGCGCATGACAGGACAGGTCCACCCTTCGTACAGAAAGAGATGCCTCAATCAGGCAGCAGGCTTGGAGGAGTGGCAAAATTTGTCCCCCTCCTGTCCCACACACTCAAGGACCAGACGGGTCCACTGCCTCTGCTTTGCTTTGACAAGCAGATGTTCCAGAGATCCCCAGCACTGCTCTTCTGCCACGGCTTTTGCAGCAGCGGGGCAGCAGGCTCCCTCCACTGCAAATACAGAAAGAATGCCTAACAAACCCCCCAGAACAAGAACCCAAACTAACAGCTAGTGAGCAAGGTGACGCAATCCGATAGCTGCTGGCGATAGTCCAGATGGCCGTACGATAGGCCGGAGTCCCAGCTCTGACCTTAGAAGTGTTTCTCTGACCATGGAGTGCCCTCCACCCTTGCAGCTGGCTCAGGGAGCAGAGAAGGAAGGTGTCAGATTCTGCTGGAACATGAAGCACCCCAGCAGTGCTCAGCCCCAACCTCCCATTTCATGAGCAGTGGCAAAAACACAGACAGTTGAAATCAGCCACTTTTGTCTTTTGCTAGTCAGGAAAAGTACGGAGCAGAATTTGCATCTGCACTCTTCCCATGCTTGATTGGATGTATGTGATCTTCTGTGATCTTCCAAGTTTGGGAGGATTGCAGGCAGTCATACTGGATAGCACCCTAAATGCACCGTATTAGACATAATATATGCTTGATTTGTGTTGCACCCGATTAGAGAATCTATCACTTGCTCTATTTGTTTTAAGAGACAGAGCAGCAAAATGCTACACCAAGCCAGTCTGAGATGCTTTTCCAAGGGGAGACATGCATTGTTTCTTTAGCTCTGCTGCATTTCTACCCTCATAGTCTTCCCAATTGCTGGAAATGCTTATTGAGGCTGATCAGTTACATCAACCCATGATCCATGTCTATAAATATATATCATTGATGAATAAAGATGACAATTCTCGTCTAATGGGGGAATGGAACAGAGAATTGGAATGGTAGATCTGTGAGGTGAATAGGTGTTTTCTAGCAACTCTTAGCCCCAGAATTATGTGGAAAAAATAATGGCTAAAATGGATTAAAAGTATCATAACTGGAGTATATTCACTGGAATCAGTGGTAAAAATTAACCATGACTTCTGATAGCCTTAAGTTCCTCTTACTTCAGTTTGACTACTTTATGCATGATCAGCATGGATCCAATGAAAGCACAGTAAAACATTATTAGGTATTTATTTATTTATAGCATTTATATCCTGCCCTTCACAATGTCTCAGTTATGGGGAAACTGGAATCCCTAAACTATGGACTTTGAACTCATGGAGGATCTCCCAGCCATATGTACATGTCCGTGGTTGCAGAGGGCACAGAAAATTGGCACAGGATATTAAAATAAACTAAACAGGGATTGTCAATCCAGACTGCTGCTTTTGGGATAATTTAAAGCTTAATTTAACTACATATATTTCTATAAGTGGGGGTAATTAGTGCCTGAGTTTCCTTTTTAGCTCTTTCCTCCCTGTCCCTCCCTGCTTGTATGTAATGTTTTTAAATAGTAAGCCTGTGGACCGGAACTGCCTTATTAATTCCACATAAGCTACTCTGGGAGCTTTTTGGCTGGAGAGTGGGCTATGAATGTAATTTTTAAAACATTCATTTATAATAAATAAAGAAACAATTTCTAGAAGCTGTCATTGTTCCACCTCAAAACAGATACCCTCATCTTGCGTTAATTACTCAACAGAAATCCAAAGTGACAAAGCTCATGTTTATTGTATAATCATAGGTGTTACATACTCTTGGAAATAGGTGTGGCTGGGGGGTGTGACTTTGAGGTATAGCTCTAACTATCATAAAGGGACACCCCCGCGCAACTTCTAAATTTGCCACTACACCACTTGTTTGGTATCAAAGTATTTCTCTTCGGACTTCCCGTATTTTAAAAACACCTAATAGGGCTTGTAACCAACTTAAAATGCGGCACAACAGTACCTCAAAACACAGTCCTGTGTTCCTGCAATCCATACTTTGCAGGCACGCAGAAAATAAAGCAGCATGGACACAGAGCTTTTCTACATAAAAATAATAAACTAATTGGTTAATTTGCTGCATCTACGTTTGGTTTCATCACAGAATTGAGATCTGTCAAGGAACTTTGCCTTTCTTCTGTTTCTGCTAACTAACCTCTAGGTGGCACTGTGGCATAGCAAAAGAGGACATGCACAAGCGTAAAGGTGCTTTCTTTTGCTTTCACAATGCTTTTCTAAAGAAACTAGCCAAAAAATGTAGTTTAGCTATAGAAGCAAAACTGAAGAGTGATAGCATCATCTGAAGGACCTTTAAATTATCATGAGTTGGAGAATGCCAAGTGCACAATAAAGTGTCATATAGAAAAATTCACATTCTTCAGGGGTTCAGTAAAATGACTTACAGTATGTTAGGAAAAAACCTGTCAAAAATAAAGGCAGGTTTTCATGAGATGATGGGGAACTATTAGAAAGAGAGCAATATGAGCCTCCCTAGGGGGGAATTCCAAAGCCCTCACAAGATAACAATAGAATACATTAATTATATAGTATTATCAAGTGTGGTATGATTGATCCAATTATATTTCCATCTCTATCTTTTTTCTTAAATTCCACAGAAGTACTGCTGCAAAGGAAGCGCATTCCTCTGCCATTCTGAGTATCCCCCTAGGGACTCTGAAAATTCAATTTTGTCTGGAAAGATATCTTAAGGTCAAACCAGGCAAGAAAGCACTAAGAATTACTGCCAGGAATGATGGGAGTTGCACTCTAACATATCTAGTGAGTATCAGGATGGGGAAGGCTAGCATAGAACATGGGATCTTGCACTACCTGCATCCTTTACCTAGAAAACTTAGGACCTCTGAAATCAGCAAATGTCTTTTTCCATCATCCATGCCTAATGATTGCTCAAAGAATCTGGGCACACCTAGTACTTGGCTTATCTGGGTAAGAGCCATGAAAAGAGAAACTACCCATTCATAAAACACAACTACCCATTAGCCTTAAACCCCCACACCCAAACTATGCACACAAACCCCATTTGTACTCAACAGTTTCTTGCTGTGGACACTCATCCTGGGAGAACTAAATCTTCATGCTATCTACCTCCTGTAGATCTTAAGTAGGGGGGGGACTCTTAACAAAAAGGTCTTTGACTAAGTTATTTCAAAGGGTCTGTGACTTACTTATTTCACCTGCCTTATTTCACTGCGTTCACCACTTATCCACAGGGCATCTTGTGCCCTTCTTATTATGCCAACAGTCTGTTTTTGCATCATATGGGGGATTTCAGGTACTATCCAGTTTTTTCTTTAGTTCCATACTATGCAGGGCAAAGCAGAACCTATGAGGCCACTGCCTTCCCATCACACTATTTTCCAGATGCATCACTAGTTCCTTTTTATTAGCACATCTGCCACCCTCCTCAGAAGTCACTGTTCCCTCTGAGCTTAGTTGCAGTAGGTGAAGGAGGGAATGGGGAATACTTTTCCCAGCAACAAAGTGTTGTTACTTGTTGTAAACAGGACTATCCTGGCTTGATCTTGAATGGGCAATTAAGTTCCATCTACCTAGTTCATATATAACAGTGTCAAATTCTGGGTTAATTAGCCCAGAATTTGCCAGGGTTTCATGAACTGCCATTTCAAATTATTCCATGGCATTTGAAGCTAAACACTACAGGTTAATAGTGGGCTAAACAACCCATAATTAACCCGCAATTAGTTTGAAAGCTATTCAAAATGGCCGCACCAAATATAAGGGCAAATTTATTTATTTATTTATTTATTAAAACATTTTTATGCCGCCCCATTCGCCGAAGCCTCGGGGCGGCTTACAACATAAATTGTGAGTGAATTAACCCAGAATCTGCCAATCTGACATTCAAACAGGGCTATTAGTTTTATATAAGAGGTGCTCCTAACAAATAAAAACTCATTGAACTGATTTGTTGTCATGGATCAGCACAGCTGCCTACAATTTTGGACTCTTCTTGTGACTACGGAGACAGTCATGAGTACATGTACTTCAAAATGTCCACTGCACCACTTGCCCTTTCCTTCAAATTGTCGTTCCAGAACTGATGGACTTTGCACTACTCTAATGCAGACAGAGCCACACACACAGTGCTGTGCTCTGGCCAGACAATATCCTTTTCTACACAGGGATATTCTTTTCAAGTGAAGCATCACTGCACCAGGTAGCTCTCAGCTGCAATGTGATCTGCTAAGCCCAGCCATAACTGTATCGGTGAGAAAGACCCATGCCTCAGAGACATGTGGGGGAGCTTACAAAGTAAAACTAAGAGCACATCAGGGTTCTAGGACATGTCCGTGTTTCTTTGGGGATCACAGGCACAAGACTCAAGACACAAGAGGCCTGTGCTTGAGTGGGCAGTTGGGTGCCGTTGCACCAGCTGCTGGAGAACATTGGTGGGCAGGTGGGTGCCGTTGCACTCACGTCTCCCTAGAAGGCCACTGTGTGGATAGAAAGCTGCACTAGATGGACCTTCTTTTGATTCCACATCATGGTGCCCAACTGTAGATGTGTGTGGTGTGGGATTGCTCATAGTAACAGCAAAGGCAAGCATGGACAGGGATTGCATCACTGGTGTAAAGGTTGTGCCACATGAGCTACACCTTCTTAACGCTCCAACGTTTTCTGTTGGAGCTTGTGGGAGCAACATGCACATGGGAGGTGGGGGAAACATACTGTGGACTCCGATCCTGTGGTCTGAACTTCCCGACAGTACCTTCGTGGCACACAAGGGACAGCAGGGTAACATCAAGCGTTGTCCTGAACGTTGCTGCCATTGCTGCTTCATCCTCCTCAAAGCTGCAGTGAGAAGTGCTACATGGCATGGAAAATACCATTTTTTCCTGTGGCTTGGGATGAGTTAGGAAACTGTGCACCTCTGTAACAGGCAGTCCATCATCTGTTTCTTTCTTTTTAAAAAAGTGGTACCTCTAAAGATAGGGAGGAATTATGTTCAGCGGGCATGATTAAAGACCACTTTCTTTGCTATGGATTTTTCTATTTGCACCCACTAAATAAGAGTGCATATAGACTTGCCTGAAAATAAGAACCAGACAGGTGGAGGAGCATAGCGATGATAAGACTGGCTTAATAAGTGGGAAATACCTGGGTCTGACTCTTGCTTCTGTCATGAACTCATCAGGTGGCCCTAGGCAAGCCACTCTCTCAGCCTCAGCAAACCTATCTGCAAATGGGGTCAATGATAATGACTATTTACCTAACAGAGAGCAAGGGTGGGCAGACTTCAGGACCTACTCATTTACTAGAACCGGGAGCCTGCTGAAACAGACATGCATGTAGAACTCTAAGGCTTGGAATTTATTTTGAGTACTAGAACCGAATTTATCTCCCAGTCCTTCTACTCAAACATCCACCCTGGTTATCCCAGGCATTCTGCATTTCAGCAGTATAATTTATGGCCAGAAGGGAGTCATTTTGTTGCTGCTCTTACCAAATGACTGGGAATCAGAAATCTTTGGTGGTGGTTTGCAAATCATCCAGAGATCTAACAGTACATCCAGATCTACCCTTTGCTCACTCTGAACAAGAAGACACCCGTGAAGAGGCTTTCATGATGTTAAAAATATTTAACATTTTACAGAGAATCTGGTGAATGTGGCTCTCCACTCCTCCACCTTTGCAGAGTAATTGAATGGTGTTCTTGCCATCAATGTTTCTGCTTCAGATGGCCTGTTATTACAAACAATTGCTTAAAGTGTTGCTTGTGTGTTTATGCAATCAATAACTCAGTGATGGTTTGTTTGTTTGTTTGTTTGCTTGTTTGTTATTTAGAAAGCCATTTTATTCAAGTTGAAAAACTGGTCCAGGCAGTGCAAAGAGAGCCGGGAGTTGCGATTCACAGGCACTAGCCAATCAGTGCTATTCACAGCTTGCTTCTGCTGAGGACTGGAAGAATCAATTTCTGTTGAGGTTGAGCCCAAAAAGAAAATCAGAAAATGGGAGGCACTGCATATGGCAGAGCCATTTCCCATCTCTAGACTACTCTGTTTGTTTTATTCCACACACACCTCCTTTAGCCAGTTCCCCCCCCCCTCTTATCAGTATCTTGGCAACACACATATGATTTAAGTTTCCCATCCCCCATCACTGGCTCCTAATCTACCATTAGGAACTATACCCCAATTGCTTAGAATACCCTTTGATACTTCGATTAGTGATCTTTTACACACACACACACACAAAGGATATTATTCCACATACAAAGAAGGAAGACAAAAGGGAGAGATCCCCCTCCCCATTTTTCCCAGATTTAAGATGGACCCAAACGAAAAATCTCATGAGCAGTTCAGAAGCATGAAAATCCACCAGACTTCTCGAATTCCTCTGGGCTAGGATGTCCTTTCAATGAAATCAACCTGCATGAAAGAGACTTGCGTGGCTGTTTGTGAATGTACCATCTTTGCACATTACCTACGCTCCATTGCATTGTGTTTGTATGAATGGGGGTTACATGTGCTTGCCCACACGTCCACGTGAGACTCGGGAGGGGGGGAGGGAATGTATGTGTGTGCTTTCTACAAAGGAGCTGAATGGAGAGGAGGGGTGCCTGTAACAAGCTGTGCTTGAAAAAGAAGCAGCTAAATTGAAGGGTGTCCTAAAATACCACAGCCCCCCTGCGGGCACCTCTCCACCCGTGTCACCCACACACCAAGCCAGCAGATCCCCTTGTTCAGAAATCAAGGTGCAGCGCCTTTTCGTTGCCAAGGCTTGGCCCTGGAGGATTCTCGATGGATCAATATCTTGCGCCTTTCTCATCTCTTGTGGGCACCCTTCAATGGCTCATGCAAAGGCTAAAAACAGAACGATGCAACACAAAAGATACCGCAGTCAGCTCGAGCAAGGGGGCTATTTTTAGATCAGAAAAGGGGGAGGAGGAGGAGAGCAGAGGGAGCAGCTAGTCTGGTCTTTGCAATCTAATTCGATTCCCTTTTCCCCTTTATTTCTGTCAATGGTATTTTCGATACTATTTTATGCTTTTTTTCCCCTCCCCACACCCCTTTTGTTTTTAGGGAGGGGGGATCTGTTGTGTGTGGGGGGAGGAAAGCACAGCAAAGCTCAACTGAAGATTCTGGAGTTTTATAGCTCATTCCAGCTAGTGGCCTCTCTCTCTCTCTCTCTCTCTCTCTCTCTCTCCCCCTCTGCCAGTTGAATTAATTTGATACTATTTTTGAAAGTCAGTGTTTCTAAGGGAGACCTAATGACGCAATGACGTCAATGCAGGTCAATAGCACACACTGGAGGAACTGACTGTGCTACCGGGAGCCAAGGGCTGGGAGCCTTTTCCAAGCAAACGCGGCTGTCTCTTGCACACGCACACGCGCGCGCGCACACGCACACGCGTGCACGCACGCCTCACAATGAAAGATTCCTTTGCAAATGAAAGAAAGAAAATGAATTAGAAAAGCAAAACACTGAAACCCCCGTTGGGGTGTTCAACAGTGTGTCTGGTTGCACGCACGCACACACACACACACACGTAGCCTTCCATCGTTTGCCCCAATCACTCTGCCCCCCCCAATTAAAAAGCACGATGCATGGTGTTTGCACGCGCGGGGGGGGGCGCGCACACACAATCTTTTAAAACTGATCAGACGCACTGCAGTGCAAAAAGAGAAAGAAACACCCTCTTTACCTGTCAAAGCAGCGTTATTGATACACACGCACGCAGGCACACTGAGGTTGTGAATGCAACGCACACACAGCATTAGGAACCTATAAATAGAGCTAGCGAAGGTGCGTGCATTGGCAATTTACTCCCCAAACTGTGGGGGGGGGAGGGAGGAGAGAGAAGGGTACTGTGGAGGGAGGCTAGCGAACGTGGGTGATGAGTTATTCTGCTCTGATCAGTTACTTAGGAGGTGCCTGGATTGGTGGTGTGGGGGTGGATGCGTGGGTGGGAGGGTGAGTGGGAGGGGGGTTTGCTTCTCTCTGTCTCCAAGTCAGGCAGAGAACACGAACTGATTTTTTAAATTATTTTTCTCCCCCCCCCCCCTTTTGCCTTCCTCCTGGAAGAGTACAGACACACATTACGCGAAATCCTCACAGCCTTTGGCTAGGGTGCACACAGCTCCAAACGCTGGAGTTGTATTTATGTAATCCCCCCACACCCTTTTCCTCCCTTCTTAGTCCTCGCCAAAAAATTTTTCCCTAGAAATCCAGTTTATAAGGCGTTGAGGGAAGAAATCGGTTTGAGGTTTGTCCGGGATTTTTTGGTTTACTTTTTTTTTGTTTTGGTTTGGTTGTTGTTGTTTTCTTTGATTTCCTTTGGCTTCTCTCCCCTTCTCCCAGTGCTTTTGTTTTGCTTATTTTTTCCTTTGCACTCATAAGTGAAGAAGATTTTGCAAGGTAGGTTTGTTTCTCTGCACTTTGTCTGTGTGTGTGTGTCTTGTGTGTGTTGTGCTTTTGCTTTTTGCAAAGTTTTCTGATTTCAGTTGCTGGATGCTTTTGCAAAGAGCAGACTTTGCTGATTTGCTGTTGCTGCCTGCCGTTTGGAAAGCTGCACGATGCATTGGCCAGCAAACCCTCCCTTTTAGGAAAGGGGGAAAAGTTCTCTAGACTGTAGTGGGTTGTATTTCCAGTGTGTTTAATCGGTTTTGCGGGGAGGGGAATCAAAGGGGGAAACACCTTGAGAAGATAAAAGCTTTAGACAATTTTTCATGTCTCCAAACTGGGGAGGGAAAATGCATGTATAAATGGAGTTTCCACCCATCTGTGCCAGACCTGGCTAGTTTTGCTGTGCCACAGATTAGGGCAAAGGGGAAACTCACTTTACTAATGATCCTGAAATTGAATTGCTGGTTGCATAAGAAAGATATATGCAATATACTGCAGAATCAGGGGAAAAGTAAAGATGAAAAAGGATAGGTGTTTCTAGTACAGAGAACTCTCCACCATTGGGACTAGGTGACAGACAAACCCTAGGATGAGGTGAATGAATGAAAGGCATACCTACTGGGAAAGGAAATAAAGATTCAATGGTCCCCTCTAAAGCAAGAGGAGAAGCTGCCACAGTCTCCAACCACCTGTAGAGGGAAATCTTTATACACAGTAATTCCCCCTGCCCTGTCATCTCTGCAAGAAAACGGAAGAAAATTTCCAATTCCAAACTTTTCTGGGAAGTAAGGTTATAATAAGAATGCAAGATTTATTCTGGGGTGTATGTAAATTGCTCATACTCTTTGGCATGACTCCTTTGCTTTGAATGAGGCCAATGGGAAATAGCACACTGATCCTTTGACATACATTTCTGGTTCTCTTCAGTGCTGCAGCTCTTGAAGAAGTGATTATATCAACAGATGTTTTGGCTGAGAAGTTTTGATTTATGGCCCAATCTGAAGGTGCTTTCAGGATGGGGGCTAATCCAAGAGAACCTTCTTTCACTATACAAATACAGTCTTAAGTTAGGCTGGTAACCCTGCAAGTCCCACTGAATTATGTGGCACTTGCTTGTGAGTAAACATGCTTAGGAGGAACACATTGCATGCCGGCCAGAGGCCAGCTTATTTAGCACCCTTTTACCCATGGAGAATTTGGCTAAATAAAGGGATACTATTTTAATAATATCCATGGTATCTTCATATTCCAGCCTCTCTTCCTGCTGGGACCCTGATTCTTGCCAGTGTCACTGGAATATAAAACTAAATGTAAATCCGGGGACAGGACTCCCAGGCATGGCAGAAGGTGGAGGAGAGTATAATGAACTGGTGTCATAAGACCCAACTAGATGCAATATTGCAGTTGTTGATGATGGAGGGACTGAGCTAGGGCTACAGAACTTAAAGTTAACATGGCAGAGCAGGTTAGAAGAGTACCAGCAACATTACTGATGGTGGTGAACCCAACCTTGCAGTGGAAAGGCTGGTGGTCCAGTTGTGTTACAATGTCCGGTGTTTTCAGGTGTCTCGCTTTAGCCAAGACTTTTGATCCTTTGGGGAGTCTTCATGTCAGGGCCATATATTATTCTTAATTATTCCTGGATGGCACCTTGCTTTAGAAACTGCTGAACAAACCTTGGGTTATAGTGTTGATAGTACTTCCTCTGTTACTAAATGCCCATTGGCAAATGTGCCTCACAGTGAAGACCCAGATAGCTTCACTAGCTTTACACATTAGCAATCGGCTTTGCTGTAGAGAGAATGTAGGAGGAGTATTCATCCCTGCTTTTTGGAATTACTTCGTGAACAGTGGCACAGGGAAAAACACGGGTCAGTTTTTTCATCCTCTGTACAGGATGGGTTCACCCATGGCCATAAGGGTTGGTGCTACCAGATTAAGACCTGTTGCTCCTTCATTCGTTCATCATCTCTGACCTACCAGGCATGTTGCTGTTTCCTTTCCAAACTGGCTTGGCTACAAATTCAAGGATAAAACAAGATCTAGTGTTCTGAAACTTCCTGATTTGTCAGTGACTTCAGCCATTCTTACTGAACCACGGCTTTGCAGTTTGATGATTCTTTCTCGCTGGTCAATTGGTTGTTATACTTCTTGGGAATCCAGTTGAATGAAATCAGAGAGGATCGACGCTGTGCTATGTTAAGGCCATACCAAAGTTGATGAATGCCATCTTGGAACTGAAAACAACTTGTGGGCTCTTGTCAATGGCACATTGACTTGCAAGACAACAGTTTTGTCTGTAGAAACACCCCCCCCCCACACACACACACACTGCAGCTGGGCTCGTGTGCATTCTGTGCAGAACTGCAGCCTTGATGAGAAAATTAGTAAATTTGGTCCATATTAATTATCACAAAGGGACTGATACGTAGTCCTGGAGTAAACACTGACTAAAAAGAGGATGGTTAATAAGGAACTAAAGATGGAGATGTACATTCTTGTAGCACAGAAGAATAAAAATGATGGTGTTCAGGTCAACCAAACAAAAACAAAAAAGGACCAAAAGACATGGATTAGTAAAGAATGCAGAGAACACTTGCTGTGTTATAAAAATAAATAAATGACCAAGTGCCTACAGTGGGGAACATTGGTTATAATATACGGCACTTCGGCATTTCACACACATTTGCTGAGAACAGCCCAGAACAGAGTGGCATTTAATGGAAAGACCCAGAGCCAAGCAATATTTAGATACTCCACAGAGCATCTTTTGTATCATCTTACCAATCTTCTTGTACAACCCTTCTCACATACAGGTGCATTGCACAGCAAGATTTGCTATCATAAGAAAAGACTCTATAATTTTCTGGCAAATTCCCCGATGTAGTGCATAACTTTTAAACTTGTCTTTTAAGTTTAAAACTGAAACAAATAATCTAAATAAATCAATATACAAGTATTAGAAAATGTATACACCTTTAACAACACTATGTGGGTATTTCATTTAATACATAAAAACATTACTAAATTGTTGACATCTTGAAGTTCCCACCAAAGGTAGGTAATCCAGCTATATATTTTTTTTTCTCCTTGCATATACGTCAGACCACATTGACAATTGCTAGTATTTATTTATGCTGTTAGCCGTCCAGAGACGTTAGTAATTGGACGGCATACAAATTTTATAAATAAATAAAAAATTACTAAGGAAACACTATCCTATTCTCCACATATTTTCATCTTTTATGTCTGTCAAGCTGTTACTAATCTTGAGAAAACAAAGTCAAGAAAACTGCTGCTTGCGTGTGTCTCGTCTTACTCTGGTTTAAGCCTGCTTTCCACTTTTCAGGACCCATGTTAAGAGCATGTTGAGCCACACTGTAGCAACTGTAATTTTGAACAAACATATTCTTCAACTGCCACACACTGACATGGCCAATCTTCATTTTTGGCGGCCTTGTCATTTCTCCAAGTCTTGAGAGTTTAAGAAAGGCAGCCGAGAGTTTGCAAAGAATGAGAGAGGGTGAATAGGTAAAACACAAAAATGAATACGAGATGTCCTCACAGTAATAGATATGTATAAGTATAGCTAAGCATGTGGAAGAAGCACCATCATGCATGATAAGAAGAAAACGCAAGGGGCACATTGCGTTCACTGAGTATATTAACTGGAACTGGCTCTTCTGTTTGGGGTCCTGTGCTGTAGCAGCCAGATTAAATCCTCTTTCTCATGGATTTATCAGGCCATCCAGCAATGTAACTCTCATCTTTCATTTTAAGCCTTATTCATTCTTCCATCATTGATGACTTCTGCCCAAGCTACGGACACTCTTGGTAGTCTTGTCACCATTTTCTGCTAGTTCTGCATCCTCATGACTGGAAGCAGGTGTAGGAACGGCCTAACTTGCTGGGCACGGAAGCACTGGGCACTGGTGCTGCTGCCCTTGGTACATCCATTCCACCTGATCAAAAGTTTCTTACTGGGCTGCAGTATGTTCTATATGGCCCTAAGCCATGATGTGATTTGAAATCTAGTATGCCTTGGGCAAATCGTTAAAAGTGCGGATGTAGTTTTCTTTGTGAAGCCCAAGAAAGATTGTACGGATGAACTGGATTCACAGAAATGCAGAAGAGGAGCTATACCTTCTACTGAACCAATGAATGCTCAGCTAGCTTAATATGAAAATTCAGTTTATACAAGTTTCAGAAATAAAAATTAAAAGCGAATGTTAATACTCAGTATTGCTATAGTGCAACTCAAATCATATATACACACACTCTTAGCTGAAACTCAGCAGAGCTCTCTACTGGAAGTGGGACCAGTGCGACCACCAAGATTCCTATCTTCATAAAGGTAATAATTATGGCAGTCTCTGATGCCTGTGAAAAGGCTGTTGTTTTCCATGCAAGTCATTCTTTGCATATGGAACTCACACATGGATTTCTACCACATGGATAATCCCAACAGCCACCTCTGCTCTCCAAAATTTATATCAGCTGCCACTACTGCTGAAGATTTGGTCCATCTGATGCACAGGAACATAAGCAGCTTCTTTATAGCAAGGCCATTTGTCCATCTAGCTCAGCATGTATACCACGGAGTGGAACCTCAAGCTGGGAACCTTTGCTTGTTCTTACCCCCTTCTTCCAAAGACAAGCCATTTGATGGATTCACCACTTTTGTGCATTTTTTCCATTCTAAAAGCTTGGAAGACCTTTCTTAAGACTTTGTTACAGGCAATAAGAGTTTTCAGGTGTGACCCTCTCACCCCGCCCTAAATCCACATAAGCCCCCAAATGCGGAGTCCAATGTTTGACAGCTGCAATCTCTGCCACCTCTACATCTCACCCTGTGCATTTTATCTGGATGGCATTTAGGGCTATCCAGATAAAGCACCAGGGAGTGGGAGGCTGGGACACTGCGAGGAATCAGTGTAGGTCGATGGCCCTAACCTCCTCCCATTCCTGCCACTCTAACACGCTCCTTTTCACCCTCTCTGAGACACGTTTCTGCTTTTGGAAAAGCAGCCAGTACACTTTCTTTCTAGACTGGAGTCAGCCATGAGAGTCCACGACTCCAAAGAATCCCATGGGAAGCCAAAGGATTGTGCTCTTAAACAGCAATATTCTGGGGGTTTTGCATTGTTGTCCCTGCCTCCTTTTCCATTGACCATGCCTACCATTGGGATGTGGAAGTTGAGAGCTTCTCAGAAAATGAATTTGGCCTTCACTCTTAAAGAGTTCCCCACTCTATGCTTACACTGAGTCATGCTGACTCTTTCAGGTTTTCGGCCGGGGTCTTTCATAGCCCTACCTCGAGATGCTAGAACTTGAATCTTTTGCATGCAAAGCATGTTCTTCCACTGAACTACTTCGGCTCTTCCTTACACAGGATTAGATAACTGAATGAATTCACTGTCCTGTGTTCAGAACAATTTAGGAAACGTGTCTGACAGACCTTATAATAAGTAGGCACATAGATCTCATTTTTGTGCCACTAAAACTAGTAATGTTGTTTCTCTTTTTCTATCCTCCCTTTCAGCACTAAAATCCCAAAGCGGCCAACAACATCAATATACAAATAGAAGCAAAGATCAAACAACAAACAATATCACAATTAAAAACAATAGATAAAAGCAAAAGCAGACAAAAGCCTTGAAACACATTACAAAAAGCAATAAAGTATAGTCTAACTGCGAGTAGGTGACTGGTTGGAGCACTGAAATATTAGAATGTTGGTCAAAGGCCATTTCCTCCTTAATATTTTATCAAACATGTTATAGCTACTTGGCTAAAAATGACAAAAGATCATTCTACTTGCTGTCAACAAAAAGTATGTGGACATTTTGCCTGCTTTCCCGTGATTTATCTTAATTTTTACTCAAGAGTTCCCTTAGCAAGATCTTTATGAATATAAAAGATTTAGATTCCTTTAAAAAAAACTCAGCGAAGAAGCCATTCATGGCCTGTCATCTTCCAGCCCAAACAGAACATGTCTAGTGCCATGGTCATTCTGGAAAAAGAATGCTTGTGCTCAGTTTATGTCATAGCCCAAGAAGACCTTGACACTGATCCGGTTTTGTATGAGTGTATACTGAGGAAGCAGCCACACATGCTCCTTTATGGCAGCGACATTCAAATTTTCTATCTTCAGAGAGCCCTCATCCCCTGAAGAAATTCGATCCTTTGCCGAAAAATCTGGGGTCTGTTTTTGAGCAGCATCAAGTTGAGACCTGGAAGCCAGCTTTAGCTTCAATGTACATTATGAGATGCTGTGATTACTTTTTGTACCATAAATGTATGTATTGATAGTACAACTGATGCAGCCCACCAACTGGCGGCTGCAGTCGCAATCCAGTTGCCGGTTTTGACCCCCCAACAGATGCGGGATCCACTGCATTAGGTGTTGTTTGACATTACTGCTAAACTTTGAGAACTAAAGCCGAAACCTTAAACACATCCAGCACAGCTCCATTTTGCAAAAAAAGAAGATTGGTATGGAGGAAATTGTATTTTGGGGGAGCTCACCTGATAAGCTTCCAAGGAACCACAGACTCAGTTTGAAAAGCAGTGTTACAGAGTTGAGTCAGTAAACCTTACAGTCTTCTAATGATTGAGCTAGCTATGGCAAAGCACTGTCACGTTCTATCAGCTTCAGAACATGGAAGCAAATTACACTGAATTTAATGGGACTTGCTTTACAGGAAGTTTGCCTAGTACTGCATCTTACAGAAATGTTTTCAAGACGCCCAAGAACGGACAGACCGAAAAAGTAGATACCAACCTAATTATTCCAAGCTTTTGGCAAGTGATTATCCTGCAACCTAAATAGAGATACTGAAATACAGCAAGAAAATATAGGGACGTATTTGCTGTATTTGAAGAATGACAGCATCTTTCACAGACCAGTGCAGGTGGATCCTTCCTTTCTGTGAGTCTCTTACAATCTTGCCTCATTTGTTTTGTGTTTGTCCATTCTTTTCTTTTTTCTTTAAGAGTGTGAATTGAATCCCTAAGAAACATTACATTTATGCATCAGGCATACGAACATAAGAAGAGTCATGCTGGATCAGATGAAAGGCCTGTCTGGCCCAACATCCTGCTTCCCACAGTGACCAATCAGATACCTATGGGAAGCCCACAAACAGTGGCATGACTCTCACTGTTGTTCCACAAACCAGCTTCTTCCACTGATGAAAGAAACCATGCTCCTGACAGTCAAAGCTATAGAGGATTCTTCCCCCAGTCAAAAAATTAATTTTAAGTTTCACATTCCAATCTGAAATCCATTTTCCTGGAAAGAAGTTTGATGTTTCTAATGGAACTTTCTGCCATATGAGTACAAACTTAGGGTCAAGATAGGTGTATGAAACAGTGCCTTTATGGAATATACAGACAGGTTGTTCGATACTAGAAGATGTTCATAGGTGTTGGTGGTTCATAGCCTACTGTTGATAAAATAACTTTCTGCTTTATGGGTCAGACATTGGTCTTCCTGTGCTTTTTACATGTAGAGCTTAACAGTGTTTAATAGATTAAACATATTAATAATTAACATTTAGAATCTGATGAGCTATACATGTTAAAAGTTGTCTCTTGACCTCTTATCAGAGTACACCACAGTCTCTAGTCTTCTGCTTGGACCCACCTGTTTTGATGCTGTATATTGCTTCATGGGGCTCTGCATTTCAAAATCTGGATCCTCTGGCTAAAGGATACTGCTAGAAATAAGGACTTTGCCAACATATTGCAACCTATTCAGAGGATTAATAAGCAACTGTTTGGCAAAATAAGCATCCCCTTCTTTATAGTACATACTTTAATAACCCCCCAGAGCTACAGATGTCTGCATATCAGTTGTAAAAAGAAATGGATATATTAAGTTATACTGTGTGATTAGTAGTGCATCTAGCCCAGTTCTGGGTTTTATCTAGTGCTACTCCTAAAGTAGATCCATTGAAGAGAGTGCATCTTAAGTTAGACTATCAGTGGATACAGATTGTTATTTGACAAGCAGTAGGTCTCTACTATCTTAGCCAATCTGTATTGTCCACTCCTGCTACCTGAGATAGTAGGGAATAAATGTGGGATCTTATATAGATAAAAGCTATACATTTTACCACTGGATGAGCACCACTTCTTCACCCAGTTAAGGACATAATCTTATGTATGATTAGGCAGAAAAAGAGACCTACATCTCCCAGCATGCTTCAGCTAGCCATGCCTTTAAATTCCTTTCTAAACATGTATAAGATAGCACCTTAAATTACATTTGAAGTGCTGTAAAATTCCATATGCTGAGGGGGAGCTATGAAAAAATGTTGTGTAAGGACCATAAATAACATGCTGGTTGGGTCCGTTCTGCTCTTGTAACTTTACAGTCCTTTCCATCTTCATCTTTAGCAAACTACAGTCATATGCCCTCTCTCCTCATTCAGCAACTACATAATTACCTTATTGCAATTATATCTTGCCTGAAGGTAAGTGTCTTCTACCACAGCCTGGACAATGTTATTTCTGATTACCTTAAATATTTAGCAGGACTTGGCTTTTGATTGATGGATAGATTGATTTTTATGCTGCTTTCAGTGATACTTCAGTGTTGACTTGGCTAGGCAAACAAGACCACCCTTTGTTAAGTGCCTTCTCAGTTCCATTGCTCCAAAGGTTTAGCCTCAGTCTCAGGTCTATCACTTTTACCTATATCTTACACTTCATCAATATATATCATTTCCTCAAGATCATGGCCAGAGGTAGTTCATTGTAAAGGTCATGGATCTTGTTTGCAAGAAGCTCTTATTTAGTGTACATCCAATGTCAACAATTCTAGTTTGTCCTCTCTAAAGTCCAAGATGATATTACTGGCACAACGTTTCATATAGAAAATCTGGGTTATTGTTTATTTGATGATAAATTCAAGCAGTGTGGTTATTGTAGTCTCATTCTGATTACATTATGCTGATTTCTCATCAAATGACCAATTTTTAACTTTATTGCCATTACTCCCTACCCTATGCAATTTCTGTATTTGTTTAGTCAAGATTCCACTTAAGCAATCTTTCAGATCTCAGTTCCACCCATAAAACAATTTTGAATGTCTGGACATTTTTTTTGAAGAGTTAACGTTTATCCTATGTAGAATGAACCTCCTTTGACTTGAATGACTAATATAGCTATCGTATGTACACAGGAAATAAAGGAAAGATGCTTCCATAATGTGGCCTGGAAATTATATATTATTGGACACGTGAAGGCCACTAGCCTATATAGCCAATATTGCCTACTCTGAGCAGCAGCAGCAGCTCTCCCCAGTGTCAGTCATTCTTTTCTAGCCCTACCACCAGCCTCTGATTCAAGATAGCAGGGATTGAACCTTGAGCGCTCTCTCTAGAAAACGTGCTAAAGCACTCTGAGATTGCATAGTCAAGCTCCTTGCGCACATTACTAATTTAATTATTATCGTGATAAATATGAGCCTGAATTCAAATTACCAGAAACAACAGTAGATGAAGTGATGTGGTGAATTAGACTTAAATGTTAAAACTAGCTGTACAATATTTGTGAGATGGAGCCGGTATTTTTACACATATGTAACAATGATATTGATGTGCAGTGACTGATCCACTTTCTTGGATAGGAGGCTTGAGTTTTTTTCTGCTTAACAAATCTATTAACATGAGTTATATCTGTGAATTACGACTGTACCAGCTTTTGGTCTTCTGACATCTAGATTTTTCCATTACCAATTTTAATGTACACTTTCTTAGCTATGTACTTGAAAAAGTGAGATTTTATTTCAACCTGGTTCCTTTATGTCACAAGTCAGGTATATGTCCTCCTGCTCAAGGTGTTTTGGCCTACAACTCCCATCATTCTTCTCTTTTGGCTATGCTGGCTAGGGCTGATGGAAGTTATAGGCCAGACCAACTGGAAGACCCTACTTTATATTCTAGTATTGTATAATTGTAACTTTTTAAAAGTAGCCTTACTCATTTTCAAGGCGCTGTTCTCAACTGGACTTACTGGTGGTCAGTTCTGTTGTCTGGGGTAAGTAAAAATGAAGTCAGGTGCTAATGCTGGCTGTTGGGTATTCCATAAAGTATACATCGAAGCTACCATCTTATAACTACAAGCAGCAAATGAATGGCCTATTTTCACATGAGATCCAAATTTGTAAACTACTCTGACATTGTTTTAGACGAAGGACAGTATGGCAACATTTTAAGCAGCCCCCCCACAACCCTGGCACTCAGTTCTGTGTATATAAAAATAAATTTCAGGAAGGTTAAGATAGGATATATACCATGACACTAGTGAGACCAGAAGTATGCATTGCTATCCAGATAAGAGATCGTGAAGCTGTCCCATGGTCTGCAGCATCTCTGTTGGCTGACTGGGGGCTTGGACACACAGCACCCTCAGGTGAAAGCCAACAAGGATCCACAAGTGTCTTCGGTGTAAAGTTAACCTTTTGAGTTGACTTGGCCAAAGCAAAACTGAAGTAGACTTCTCCTTTTTTGTTCCTTGAATTATCTATCATACTTCCCCAATTGCCCTCTCATACTCTCCACAAAATCTTAGGGTTGATCAGAATAATTTATTTTGTTCTGAAGTATAAGGGCATTGAACTAAAGAACACACTGCATAACTTTTAAAATACGATGTGTTACGGAATTATTCGAGAGGCTGGGAGATGAAGGTGCCTTAGTTTGTCCAACATCCTCCTTAGAAAAGATTTGGTGGTGTTTTAAGTACCTTGGATAACTCTCATGTCACAGTGTTATTCAATTATCTGATGGTGGCCATCACTACTCCATCAGAGGAAGAGTAACTGTACTGTTCAAGATGGAGGAATAAATGGGAGAGTCCTTGATTTCATTATATTCCTGTTATCATTAAATCTTAATTCTTCGGAATGCAAAAGATTGCTGATAACCATAACATGCCAAGCTGAAAGATAAAGGCTCCTCTCAGTGCATATAATGATACAAGGAAGCAAGAACAGCAGGGTGGCTTACTAAACAAAAAGCCCACACTTTTGAAACAAACGATTCCTTAGGCTCTGCACTTTTACAGGTGTTGCATACAGAAGGTAACCCAGTCCAAATGAGATTAGAAGTGTACTATGCCTTCAGTACTGTCCATTTTGCTAAATCAAAATAATTCCTGTTAGGAAAAGGTGAATAAAGTCCATGTATCAAAAGTCTTGTATAACCTGGAATACAGAAGAGTTACATCACTGGATATCCGTGGCAGATCTGTTTCTCAGTTCAGTAGAAGATACCCTATAAATTCTGAGCAGATTACAGCTGGATTACCTAAATTGTAAAATAAACTGGACTATGCGGTCTGGTCTATTGGGAATTAATCCATTCTCTATTAATACTAAAGTTGGCCTCCACAACAATCCCATTAGCATGTTTTGTCTTGCAGCAGTCCTGAGATAAAACCTATGGAACTATCATTCATCAACCTGTACAGTGATACCAGCTGAACCATACCATAAAGAGCTGGAATGATAGCAGGATAATTCTGTAATCTCTGATGAATCTGTTAAATTCCTTGATGGAGGGAAGAAGGCCTAGCAGAAATCTATGTGTAGGTCTTACGTATGTGCTGGCCCTGATTGTTCCTTCAATTCAAGGCAAACAATATGGAAACTCATCAAGAGGGTGCTCCCAACCCAAGCCAGTATCCTGCACCAGTAAGCCCCAGGCAATTGCTTCCCATTTTACATGCTTTCTCTTACCAGAACTCCTGATACTGCACCAAAGCCATGTATCCTAGTGCACATATGTTTAAAAACAGGATAAAGAAAACGTGAGCAACCGAGGCAGGCTTGCAAAAGAAATGGCATACTGCTGCTTTTGTTGACTTACAGACTGATGGATTTTGATGTCTAATGGGAAATTTGTCTTGATTTGATTGTTGTATGTCACCTCGGGAGCCTTCTGTCAGAGAGGTGACTCATAAATGAGAGAGCAAAAGAGACAGGGACCCTGAATGAGGAATGTGGGAACATGCTATGTCATTGCTTGTGATCACAGCTGCCTAAAGACAAAGAGGGCAGCTGGCAGTGCTGGTGTCCCTTGGTGCTTTATCAGTCACGATGTATGGAGATTAGGAAATACAGTGTCTGCTACTAAACTTGGTAATAATTGGCACGAATTAATTACGTGTGCACTTGTGCAAGCAGTTTAGGCAGTAAATATTTGCTGTGTCAGACTGTCCTCGACATATTAGTGTTTTTCACACAACTGGACAAGTGTGCAGTGAGTTAGTCAGGAAGGAGCATCCGTGTGATGGTATGGTTCACAATGTACCAAAATCCATGCTTTCCACTCTAATTCCACATTCCCTTGGATGTGTACGTGTTTTTTTCCTAATACCATATCCCACATTTTTCATTTTTACCCCAGATGACTTGCACAATCTTTTCCCAAACACAAGATCTTACCCCCCCCTCAAAGCCATAAGCCACTGAGCTCTTCTTTAAAGATGCTATTCTTTAAAAGGGAAGATGAAGAAGGAGGAGGAGGAGGAGGAGGAGGAGGAGGAGGAGGAGGAGAAAGAGAAGAAGAGGAAAATAAAATGCCCATTATGCTTTAGAGGTCCTGATAAATCCACTTGAGGATATGCAGTGCTTTCCCCTCTCCACCCACACCTATCTTTCAACCTCAATATTTATTTTTCCTGCCAGTGTTTATAATCTGGGTCTTTGCAGACACATTTTTTAATGGAGATGAGGGGAGGGAGTATGTGTGTGGAGGAAATACCTCTCTTTGCCAAATAAACTCTACTTTTGTCAATAAGACAATTTCCTTTGGGCTGATTGCTGTTTGATAGATGGGCATTGGTTCTCTGAGTATCACTGTACCATCAGATTTAGACTTGTGCGTAGAGACCTATAACAGTATTATAATTTTTAATTGCAATTTCAATTGTTCTTTTGCCTCCCCCTCTCCTCCCCTCCCCTCTAATCTGGATCATTGCTCTCTGTAGCTGATTCCGTGGGAGACCAAGCAGAGTGCGTGGGTGCAGAATATAGAAAGGCAGAGCCATAGAATCTGTTATTTGCGTCACTCTAGGAGACAGGGCGGCTTGCCTGACAAATATACAGAATTAATCCCAGTTTTATCAATATATGGCTTTTGCTACTGTAGCCAAATAAAAGTGAGGTGTGTGTGTGTTGTATATGTGTCTCTGTGTGTATAGGGGAGAGAAGCTCAACATTTTTTTCCAGATTTCTCAGTGTGTGGGTGAGTCAGTACAAGGGAGGGGTTGTTAAAATGCATCCACCACTCCCCTCCTGTTTGCTTGCCAAATATGTAAAATCTCAGGTTTTCTATCCCTGCACCCCCCCCCCCCCACCACAAATCTCCCTACCTCAAAATACAAGAGGTGAGGAAGCATAGCAGATATGCTTGCCTGGTGGATTCATATAGTGTACTTTGGTTTGCTCCGCAGTTCATATCTGGGAGGTGTGTATTTCAAAATACATTCAGTCCCCTACACACCCTTCCCAAATCACCTTTGCCTCCCCATCCTTTCCTTCTCTCGCCCCCCCCCTCCAGTGCATCCTGCGTGTGCATTTTCTTAAAAAGCATACAATTGGGGACGTTGCAAATGCACCACAAGATGTAACCCCCTCCCCCAAAATATGGGGCTTGCTAATTAACTCTTTTCCCTCGATCTGAAGTGCTGCTCTGCAAACACAAAGCTCCAAGCACAGACATCTTTTATGATGAACTGGAGCCTCTGAAGAGGAGAATCTGAACGTGACGTCAATAGCTGATAACTGACGCAGCCTTGCAAAGGAGTCTCAGGCTGGCTTCTTGCAGCCTGTAAGCCTTAATGGTTCTATTTTTTCCTCATCTCCCTTCATAGTGAATTACTAGAACGCGTTCGCACACACATTCACGTTTTTTTAAGTGTGTGTGTGTGTGAGAGAGAGTGTATTTATAGATTCTTTATTCTCCAGACAAAGGATTTTTTGAAAAATGGGGTGGAGAAAGAAGAATGTTAAAAACAACCTTTCTTTGTGCTGAGTGTAATTCGTTCTGTGTAAGGGTCTTTCTTTTTGCCCAGAAAAAGCAGGCAAGGGTTGCTTGAAAGCCACATTTGTGCATGCTAGTGAAGTAGTGCATGGCTCTGTGTGTGTGTGTGCGCGTGTGTGTGATTTTTTAAAATGTACTTTATAGAAACGCAAGCGAAGACAGACACAACAATGCTTGCAAGGCAACAGGCAGAGAGTCACACTTAAATACAACTGGGGGGGGGCAAGGTTGAGCAATAGGACAATATGGAAAGCGATCAATATCTCCCCTTTAAATTCTCTGCAATGTTGCACCTAAAACAACTATTAATGGTGAAAGAGAAAGAAGCTGGGGGATTGGGGGGGGGGCAGGTGGGAAACTTAATGCACATTTAATATTTTGAACGTAACGTTCCAGCGAAATGCCTTTGTGTGGATTTTTTTTTCCTTCTCCCCAGCACTTGCTAAAAATAGCACCAGGGTTTTGATCGCGTTCCAGAAATAGACAGAGAGTTGCACTTGTATATAAACGCCAGCGCAGGTGGAAGAAAACCTGGACATCCCGCAGTATATTTTTCCCAACTACTGTCTGGAAATTAATTGTTGGATTCCCCCCCCCCACCACCCCCAAACCCTGTCTGTATGTTCTCTCCCCCTTCCCACTTTTCTCCACCACCATCACTTTCCCTCCACTCCCTACCCCCTCCCCACAACTCTTCCCCTCCCATCCCTACCAAAGGAGTTCCCGTTTCGGTAAGTAGTAATATTTCTTGTGCATGCGGCAGAAAGAGTGACGGTGAATCTTGTCTTTATTTTATGCATGCTTGGGTTTATTTTGTCTCTTGCTATTTTTATATCGAAGAGGGGGGTGGAGGAAAAGGGAGGGGAGAGGGGAACATACTCGTCTGCTTAACGAATTTGGTGCATGCACGGAGCCCAGACACAGGGAATTCTTGCAGAAAGGGGAATCACCCTGTCGGTAAATCTCTGAATCAATAGCAAGCTGCAACGCTCCCTCTCCCTCTCTGTCGGCGCTATTGAGTCTCTCTTTCTCTCTGGAGCTCTCTCTCTCCCTCTCTCCTTTTTCAGAAGGGTGGCTAGACGCAATCTAACGGCAAGGCTCCTGTGTAGCTTGAGAGAGAGGGAAAGAGAGAGCTTTCTCTGTAGGTTGCATAAAGGGATCTTGGAATAGGCAGGCACACTCCATTTGCGGCTGCTCGTGCTCTGCCAAAGCAGCTGCCCAAACGCGGGCTTGCTGGGAGCTGTCCGCAGACGCGGGTGCTGAACTGGCAGCCCATCCTGCTGAACTTGCGGTTCTTTCCCTCCTCGGAAACTCGACCGACCTCTTCGCCTTGCTGTGGCGAGGGTCACCCCTTGCTGCATCGGCACATAGGAAAGGGAGGCGCGGGGGGGACGGGGGACGAGCCGGAAGGCTCGGGACTGCATTTGCCTGCACTTTTGCTCCTCGTTCGCTAAGTGCCGGGAGCTTGCCCTTTTTTAATCCAGGTGTCCCCATCGGGTGCCTCAAAGCGCCGCTCCGCTTGGACTTGCCCTTTTTTCCCGCCTGTGCGTTTGAACGAGCCTGCACCTGATGATGGTGCTTCTCAAAAGAAGAGTCTATAGGTTGTTTTATTTGGGCTCACCCCTTCTCCTCCCACCTCGTTGCTCCCCTCCAAATGCCTCTGGTATGTGCATGTGTGTGTGTGTGTGCGCCTGCGTTTGTTATTGTTGCCCTTCCTTCGCCTCCTGAAGACAGATCCTCACCGACATAAGTTGCCAGAATGTCTGGGAGTGGAGGCAAAGCGATCTGGAGGGTTTGTGGTGGTGTCATGCTTGTACCGAGCAGATGCACCATTACCTCGAGGATACAAGCATCAGTCGTTCCCCCTGTCCCTTCCTGAAACCGGGCGGATTCTTGGTAGCCAGTCAGTGATCAGAGGGTCAGAGGTATCCTAACTAGCAAAAGCCATGTCATCAGATTACTCTGAAACAGACACAATACAGCACCGGCGTCCGTGAATCCATTTGTCTGATCAACAGGGACTGTAGGGAGAAAGGAGGCTACATTCCCATCCTGGCCGAGAAGAGGGGCGGGCATTTTGTAGTCGCAGCCTTAAATCTGCAAGAAGCGGGGAAGCTGTAAGGCAGGTAGCAGTGAAAGTAAGGCGCAGACCCAAGCGAGTAAACAAAATAGCTACATATCAGGCTTTAAGGAAAGCGGTGCACCTACCACGCACAAAGCCCAGCAACACACCTACCGTTCCTGCAGACAAGGTGCAAGATGCAGAAAAGATCACCAGAAGAGCTTGATTGGTTAAATATAAAGAGAAACAGGTTTGGTCACGGCAGCCTTGCCTCAACTGGCACGCGATCGCTTGGACATTGCTTGCCACCGAGACAACGCAAGCCAACTGAATCAATTGCTGAACACACCACCACTTACTGATGTCCTTATAATACAGCGCATCCGTCCTTTCCCTAGCTTGCGTGGTTGTATTTACAAACGGGCCGTTTAGGTCTAACAACATGCAACTCGCTTGCCAACGCTTGACATTCCATGGGGGGCTATCTATATATAAATACTGTGCAACCAAAACAAACCAGCCAACCCCAAGCCCTCCGTTCTGTCCCATCATTCCCCTCCCTCCCTTCTCCTTCCCTCAGATCTCCCCAGCCTACCCTCACTTTTGCCAGATCATCCTCGCCCATCTCCTAGCACAATGCATAAGATTACCCTTAACTGGATCCTATTAAATAATTCAATGGTGGCGGTGTAATTTTGGTTGCAAACTGCACGGATTTCCAAGTCGTGACTGTAAAAGTGAGTAATGTGTGCTGGCTGCGTCATGGCTCCAGTCACAGATGGTTCCAAACTGAGGAGGAATCGTGACTTCGACTTGAGACGTCCCCTCTACATGAGAAGACCATCCAATCAAAACGGCGTCAGGGGGGCAGCTGGACGCCTCCGAGCTTGCTTGCTTTTTTTGCTTCCCCATCCGCATGTGTGTGCCCTATATATATGTATATACACACACACACATACACGCGCGCGCGCGCATACACACGCACGCACACACTTGTCTGCAACAAGTTGCAGAAGGCAAAAGGAGGTGGCGAGGAAGGGGTTAAACTTGGGAAAATCTTCTGCACTTAGCAAGATCGTGACCCTCCCACACACTACAGTAGTTTATACATACCTGGAGGATGGGATGCTTTGCCACGAGTTTTCTTTTAAAAAAACACACACACACTGGGGGAGCTGATGCCTATGCCTCCAAGCAAGGATCCTATCCTACTCACAAGAACAACAAACGGCAAGTGAAGGTAAGTGAAAGGGGAAAGGGGAGGGGGGCTTCCAACTTTGTTGTCCTCCCAGCGACGCTCGCTCCCCATCTCCTCATGGTGCGGCTCCAGAAGGTCTGTAAAGCAGAGCAAGTTGGGAGCGAATCCGCAGCAGCAGCAGCAGCAGCAGCAGTACTTGAAGGGGAAGAGGAAGCAGGTAGGGCTCAGTAGGAGCTTGCATCTCGACGAGGCTGCGGTGCCGCTGCTGGTGCTGCCGTGGCTGGAGGGGCTGTTGCTCGCCGAAGTGGATGTGGTGGGGAAAAGGCAGCGGAGGAGGTAGGGACTTCTGGATCGCCTGCTAGGGACTCTGTGCTCTTGGGGCATGGCACGAGCTGCAAGGCGGAGGCAGCCAGGAGGGGAACTTCCAAGTTCTTGTTTGTTCGTTCTTTCTCGGTCGAGGATTCCTCTTTCTTGAACTTCGCCTAGAACTCCGCTCAGAAGTGGGGACCCTCTGGAGCTACCCTCTGGCAGGCAGCTTCGCGAGGCTTCCAGATCCGCTCCCAGCAGACATGTGGAGCTAGTTCCGTGTCATGCTCTTGGGTTGCAACTTTTCGCCGAGAAGGCGTTACTTCTCATCCCACCCCGCTACCCTGTTCCTCCCTCCCCTGTCTAGCTGTAGGGCCGAGCAGAGGCTCTGAAGTCACCGATCGGCAAATAAAAGGATATCCCTTCCTTCCACCCCCACAGCGCATCGCACCAACGCTGTTGGCTCTCATTTTGAGGTTTTCAGCCTATGGACCAGCAATGGCCATTGGCTGACCTCCACCACGAAGCTTTCCTTCAGCAGCACGGTGTGGTGCCGAGGGACCAGGAGAACCTCAACAAATCTGAACTTTTGACTGGTGGTGTTAGTGCAGTTTTCTTGCACCCACATGGCACAGGAGCCGGCCCTTTGGATGCCTCTGTCGTGTGCGTGTTTATGTGCGCGTTCTGCCTTTGCCTCAAGCCTAGCGGTTCGACGTTAGCAAACATAGCCGTGCCCGGATAGCTGTTTGTAAGTAGCTTCATCTTGAACCCCGTTCTACCCTAATCCCCATCTTTATCCCTGGGGCAGGCAGCAGGAAGAAGTCTGGCGGGCATAGCAACACTACGGAACGTGGTCTTGTCTAGGGTTTGTTGAATAATTAGAAATGGAAATGTTTCTTTCTCTTGCTCTCCCCCCTCCCCTTTCGGGGGAAAGACAGAGAGAGGAAAAAGAGAGAGAGCGAAAATGTGAGGCGCCTCCTGATTGGTGAGTGACGATTTTAGCCCGCACCAATGAACGGCCTGCCTCGTCTCTATTTATTTAGTGCTCAGGGGGAGAGTTTTCTCTTTACGCAGCGTCTGTGCTCAGCGCTAGATCCTCTGCTCGGAAGCAGAGCGATGGAGGGGTGTGGGGGGAGCGCGTTCCGAACTCTGCCTTGCTCACAGAGCCCCCCGATCCTGGAAGCCAGTGCTCCCGGCCCCTTCATGGGGAGGGAGAAAGAGGACGTTGGGGGGGGGGGTGGATGTGAAGGGCTGGGCCAAGGGAACACCCCACCCCTCCCGTTCTTGCCTTCCCCACCTCTTACTCTCCTGAGTTGGATATCTTGGCTTGGGTTTGCCGAGGGACTCGGTGGGGATGGAGCGTGTGTGAGTGAATGGACGGTGGGGCGGATGGCGATCCCTGTAATGTCTGGGAGATCAGCGGTCGGCCGTCTTTCGGTGCCTTGGATATACATATATTTTTTCCCGTTTGGTGGCAGCCGGATGGATGGATGTAGGAAGGAAGCCACGGGAGACTTTGTCCTTCGCGAATCTTTTTGCGGTCTGGGCTTGCTGTATATAACTACCTAGCCGGGAAGCCCTTACCCCAAAAAGCATTCGCGGAGGGCGCTTTCGCCGAAGGAGCAGCTGCGCGACCACCGAGCCTTGGACTTACCTAGACTCTCCGGGCTTTCCCCTTTCCCTTTCTCTCTGTAACCCCACGACCCCTCCATACCGTGTGTGCGCGTGTGTATGTGTGCATGCGGAGAGAATTAAACGCCTTTTCCCCGTCCCCACTCCCACGACCGCCTCGTAAGCTAACTTTCTCAACCGACTTCTCGCTCCTTTCCGTGGATAATTTGATGCTACTTCCTATATATATCCTCACAGAATAAAAAAAAGCAATAAAACTTTCTCAAACTTTGGACGACACCCCCTCCCCCGCTAGAAGGGTGTGATGTGTTTCATGCCCCTCCACCCCAGCAGAGTTGGAGGTAACGTGTCGTGCTCCCACAAATCGAGACAAGGGTGCCCAGCCTTCCTTTAAGAAAGGGAGATATCAATGGATTCCAGAGTGGGAGTGGGTGGGATATTTGGGAATCACCCCATAAATAATAGGGAGGAGGACGCTCACGAATTAGCTTGGCTTGAGGGGAGACTCCCGTATCAGGCGATGCCTCTATCCTCACCCCCACCCCACACCCCCGCTCACTTCCAACCTCTTTTTAGGCAACTTCCAGTCCTCCGATCCCCCAGCTCTCCCTTTTTCCAACTCAAAGTGGCTCCGATCGGAGTAAAAAAGGCCAGATCCGGGGGAAAACCCGGCCGAGGCGTTGCTTTTGGACGAGGTGAGCGAAGCCGCCTCAGCCCCAGCTGTCTAGCACCAAGGAAAGTGCCTCGTCTTTTGCTTTGCCATGCACACAGCGCTGGAAGGAGGTAGAGGCAGCCTGCACTGCTATGCCTTTGCTGTGATTAGCAAGTCGGATTTCATGGGCAACAAAGAGGAGGCTGGGGTGGGGAGGGAAAGGGCTCCTTTATTTGCTGCCCCCCCACACCTCCTAAGAGGACTGAGGCATTGAAGAACCCCGGTCTGGACAGATGAGACCAGAGGTGAAGAGCAAGTCGCCAGTGGAATACCCGGTTGTCGCAATCTAAGGGCCTATTGGTTGCAAAAGCCTTCTTGGGAGGGAGCGGGAGGGAGGAAAACCCATATCTTCCAAAAGGATCCTTCTCTAACTATTGACAACTCTCAGGATCCCCCTCGCAGCCAATGCAAACAGAGAGAAAGTGTTTAGCTTCTCTTTCTCGCCTGGTAGAGAAGGCTGCAGCGGAAGGATGGGGTAGCAGAGCCGAGGCAAAGAGCTGCTGTTTCTCCAGAGATAAAAGAGATCTTGACACCCTGATGGTGTCTCACAGAAGAGTAAAAGGCTGCCCAAGGGGTGAACGAGAAAGGCAGCCAAAGCAAAGGAGCGCCTCTGGTTTCTCGCCCACTCTTTCTCCTTCCCAACCTTGGCCCAAGATGCGTGGCCCATTGTCGAGCTGGCTCAAGGGAGGCAGCCTCAGGAGGGGACACTCGCTTGGTTGACACTGATGTGCAGTTACCCAGGCTCCCTCTCTTTCGCCTTCGTGCATCATCCCTGACACCCCAGCCAGCCCCCACCCTGCTTTGTAGTCATCTCAGTCGTTTTCATGGACTTTTCAGTCCTGGGAATCTCTCCTATGGGAAAGGCACCCAGTGCAGAGAGGGGCAGGTGGAGGGAGAAGGCGGTAGGCAGGGCTGCAAAGTGACTGCAGAGACCCATTCCAGATGAAGGGAGCCTCTCTCTTTTTGCTTTGCCCATCCCTGCCGCAGGAGAATCTCCAACCTAAGCAATCTGGGAAGGGAGGGGTGTCTGAGGAGAAGCACCTGGGAGAGCTACGCTGCCGTGGGGCAAGCTCTTTTCCTCGGCACTTTACATTGGCAGCCAACTGTTGCTACCAGTCTGGGGAAAGTGCTGTAGTTGCGGGAATCTGCACTCCCTTTCTCAGCTTTTCTAAGGCAGGTTAAAAGGGCAAAAAGGCAAAGCGATGCACCTCTCTCCCCCCCACCCCTCATCTCCGACCCCACCCATGTGTGTGTGTGTGTGTGTTTAGCATCTGGAGGGGTTGCCTCCTCCTGGTGGGACATTCCACTAGCTCTGTCCGCAGCAGCCTTGCTTGCTCGACGTGAAGGGCAAGCAGAGCAGATCCAATAAACCTCCCTGGTTTGGGCGTGTTCCATGCAATAGGAATGATTTTTTCGTGTGTGCGGGGGGAAGAAGCTAGAACAATGGGCTTTTCTCCAGTAAAGCCCCTTGGATCTTTCCTGAGGACTGTTCTTCTGGAGAACACGTCTGGAATGCCAGGAAGGCCTCAGTCTCCGTTTCTTTTTCTCCCAATGAAAAAGTCTCACGTCCTTGCAGGCAAAGGCTGCGGGAAAGCAGGGGGTGCGTCATAGGGGATGCTGATTCTTTATTTTTTCATCTAGGAAGCGGGAGGGAATGGCTAACCTTTAACAGTTCTGCATGCCTCACTTTTATGTTTGCTTCTTTGTGAATATTGCTTTCCCAGGAAGGGGGGACACTAGAGGAAATTTTTTATCTTCGCCCCCAAAGCCCTACCCTCTCCCCAAACATCTAAAGGTTGAATGCCCTTCCCTTCAATTTCAAAAGCATGCTAGGAATGACCAAAAGCTGAAACTATCTGGCTACAAGACAAGCCCAGCTGAGTCAGGTGGAAGAGCCAGAGGCCTTTGGAAAATTCAAGAAATATTGTGATAAAAGGATGCTTGAGGAAAAGAGTGAATCTTGTGTACAAATGCCCATATCCCCTTTCTTTGCCAGGATGCTCTTTGCTCATTAAACCTCTCATCTCTTTCCCTCACATTCCCTGAAAGGAGTTGCAAGGTGCAATTCAGAGACCATCCCATCTAAGCAGATGCTTAAACGTCCTTTCATTTGGAGGTTGCTCTCATTGCTTCTCCCCTCCTTCCCTGAAAAGAGCCCTTTGTTCCCCTGCCATGATGCCCTGCAATCCAAGTCCTGCTTGTTCTGGACCGCACTAACATCAAGTGTGCTGTGCTTCTTTGCAGATGGCCCAGGGTTCTGGGTTGAGAGAGGCCTCTGGAAGAGCTCAGATCCCTCGGAAAAGGATGGATGAGGAGAGAACTCGCCTGGTTGGGAGAATCAGGTGAGAAACACGCCCACACACATGCTTTACATGCGTGAACACTCCTAACAACATGAGCAGTGTTAGCACCAAAGGTCACAGCAACAAGGAGAATGCTTGGAGAGACTAAATATGAGCCCCAAGAGACAAAACAATGTGCCCGTGAGATCAATTCCAGTGCCCTTGGAGCAGAAGAGATCCTATTGGGGTTGCCTGGGAAATGTAACCTGTGCCCTTCAACTCCCCTCCCTCATCAGAACAGACGTCATCAATATTGTTCATAGAGCTCAAGGCCTGCAGATAGGGGAGCACTTTCCAAGGTATGGGTACATCTGTTCTGAGTGGAGAGAACGAAGCATCCAGAACGTGCTAACTTGCTGAGACTTTGAATTCATTCTTCCTAAATTCTATCCGCCCACTTAGAGAAGGGAATGGGGGGGGGGTGTATTGCTGACGTAATTGCAAACTCGACCTACAAGAAAAGGAGTAAGATGACCTCAGCAGTAAAAGGAAGCAAGGCCAAATCACATTCCTCTCTCATCCTGCAAAGATCTAATCAATTTCTAAGGTTCCACCGAGATGTGAGAATCACCAACTTTCTTTCCTGTTCCCCAGGGATATGACTGAATTTCAAAACTAGACCCCTCAACAGAGACCTATGCTTTGAATGTCTCGTCCAAAGACATGTTTTCTATTCAGGGCTGTATCTAAAGTCATTCTGTTAATGTAGTTGAGGTATTAGGCCAAAGTGACTTCTTTGTCCCCACTCCATCTACCTATCTTGCAAAATGAACTGACAAGACAAAAATCAAGCTGTTCCAGTTTTCCTGGCCCAATCAGAAATGAAAATAACATTTCAATTAATGGTTAAGGCTTCTTCCTTCAAACAAAAAACACATTATAGTGTTTTTCCTTTCTTCAGCTTTGCATACAGTATCTTTACATCATCTTTATTTAGTTTGTTGGCAGTGACAACCTGTTAGGGACACTATACTTGCCATCTGCATATAAGAAGGCTGAACTTCA
Organism: Varanus komodoensis; assembly: GCF_004798865.1. Classification (NCBI taxonomy): domain Eukaryota; kingdom Metazoa; phylum Chordata; class Lepidosauria; order Squamata; family Varanidae; genus Varanus; species Varanus komodoensis. Next base: position 8,474,809 of record NW_025335761.1, read on the forward strand.
GTTGAAATGTCTGACTCAAAAGTCAGATAAGATGATTTAGGCCTGCTTAACTGGGCCGAGGGGAAAAGGGGAAAGATTGCTCACCCTTACCTGGAGATGATGTTGTTGCATCACCTTATCAACAGCCCAATTCTCATGTTATAGGAAGGCCATTTACATCAGGTGGAAGAAGGCTTTTAGAACCGACAGGCAGGCAGTAAATTAGCTTTGCTTAAGGCTAGCAAGTGGAGTGGAGGGGGGAGAGGAGAAAAACCATAACTAGAAACATACACCAAGAAAGAGTCAGCAGTTGCCACCCCTCATGTTCATCAATACTCTTATACCAGGAGCAAAATACATTTTTTAAACATTCCTATTTAATACAAAAAGTGCTTTCTGTCTGTACTAGCCTAATGCACACATTTGTTTGTCATCGCAGGGAAAGGGGGTTGGACCATACCGTAGAGTTCTTTTATTTTCTTCTGTTTTGTTTACCTTTTGTATTCACCCAGAACGTGTGTGTACATCCTGCAATCCTGCCCATAGTTAAATGAATGAGATGTACGTGAAGTCAAGGCTGCAGCCATGAAAAGTGTCTAAGAGGTGTTTCCCTTCTCTGCTGTCCTTCAGCACTACCATTAAGCAATGGTTAGATATAATTCACTTGAGGCAAGAAGAAATCTTAATGGGTTAGGCTTTACTTCAGTTTCACTTAGTGGCCGATACCCTGGAGTGCAGGCCAACAAAAACAACCCCACAACTTGTCGTAAAATTCTGAGAAGTTTAGTATACTGTTTACATACAGAATAATATGTGTGTTCTGTAGACCTAATTTAATTTCTTTATAGGAAGAAGATTCTGACCATATTTTGCATTCATTCTTTTTTAAGAGTGAAGGAGATTTGATTCTGGCTTGTCAATCAATGTGAAATAAACAGTGATAAATATGATCAATTAATTACGGATTTCTAAGTATACATAATTGCCTATAAAGTATACTCCAGCCGACAGCCTTTGGTATTATGAGTCTTCAAGTAAGAGTTTTCAGGATCTCCTTCTATTAGAAGAGCATTTCCATCATTCTGTTTTGGCGCCTAATTGCATAGGAAACCATTATCCTATAATGCACAATTTTCTGTAACATAACAGAATGTTCTTCAGAAGAGTGCTATTATGGTTTGGTGGCATCACAAACATGGTGCTATTTTTTTTTCAATTGTCTTGGGCCATGCTTTACGCTGAACAGGGCTTAGGTGTTGCATTACAGCTCTTACATCATTTGCTACTGTGATAAAAACGTTTCTTCTATATTTATGTACAGAAATGGTGATGGGGTAGAATGGTGTGCAATCCCAATTCTTATGTATTTGGAAATAAATTTTGCTGATCTGAACGAGATCACTTCCAAGTACGTGGGAGCAGGGTTGCAAACTTAGTTTAAGACAGACAGGCACCATCAGTTTGATTATATCAGTCATGCAGAGTTGTTTGAATAGGAATGGGGTATCTTATACATTATAGTGAATAAATATATTTAGTTTGTTCATTTGCCCAGATTAGGTGCAAACACTGTTAAACTCATAGTACACTGAAATTTGATAACAAAGGCCTAAATCACCAGATTATAGAAGTGGCAATCCTAAATATGCTTACTACAGAATAAAACCGAATGAATACAGTGGGACCTACTATGGGTAAACAGGAACTTGCTGCATATCAGGGTATATAATTTATTTTTCTGTTTCTGCACTCGGTAAAATTCTATACAAATAGGAATGGGTGCAGCTTTTTGTGCTGCAGGAAAGTCTCTGTCCCCCGCTACACACCTTCAGTATGACTCCTATTAACATTTTTCTTTCTTTTTTCTTTTCTTTTCTTTTCTTTTTGCACTGGCCTTTCTCTCCATGCTTTGGCCTCTTCAGTGTCTCTCTCTGTGTTTTTCTCCTTTCAACTACTTTGCATATTTCATCCGAGAAAATACCCATCATTTATTCATTTATCTATCTATTTTAACATTTGAAAACTACTCCAAGAAAGTGGAGAGGGTGGGAAGGCTTCATGAGTGATAATTCATGCAGCTGCACAGGTTTCGCATGACTCTGATCCAAGCAGAGGACAGTCTGTATGTCTGCCCAAGCATGTTGAGTGTGCTTCTGTACCAAATTCAGAATGAAAACTATGCACATCCCTTCCTGTTCTAGCTGTGGGACAGATACCACATTGTTATTGGTTCCCAGGAACCCTTTTATCCCATTTCCCTTGTTCCCTGCCCATCTCTTGTATACTCTCATTGCATTCATCTAAGGATTCCATAAAGGTCAGTCTTAATTCACACGGTAATCACCTTAAAGCAATTTTCACCAGGAGGTTCATTTTGCCAGATCCCATTACTGTGGCCTGTGGTTAACATGGAAATAAAATCACATTGTCTGATTATAGACATTCATAAATAATCCTTTGTTATTTTTAAAATTCAGGCTGGAAGGTCACTTTTCCCTTTTATAATTTTCAGCACCTTTATATCCCTGCTGAACAGTTACTTACCTGACAGTGCAAGTTTTTCTCCACTAGTTTTAGAAAAATCTAATGAGAAAACCTTGTGGCTATTAAGCTACAAGCTTGGGGTTTCCCTTCCTTCTCTAATAAGAAACCTAACTAGGCTGTGTACATGTTCTGTAGCAGACTATACAAAAGCCTAGAAAATCGCATGTTGCCGAGTCTTCTAATGCTCACATAGTTACTAAGTCAAGACCAGAAACAGTTGTTCTTTCTGTGGAGGTCACTCTATTGGTGGGGATCCTTTACCTGTTCTCATTGCAGAAGTGTGTACTGGGTGGAGTACAGAAGGAATTCACATTCCTTTTGCCATTTAATATTGCCTCCGTAGGAAGCCCCAACTGCCACTTTACAAACTCCATGTCTCTCTTTCCTAGGCAGTCAATTCCCATCCTATGGAACGTCATGCTATTTCTGCTGACTCACTAGGGGAAGAAGGATGAAGAAAGCTTTTTGCAAAATAAGACGAAACAACAACAACAAAAACCATGCTTAATTATCACTAGTTGCACCTGATGGTTGCCAGCATTTAAATCAGGTCTTCTATTTCTGCACTTACTACAAAGCATTTATGCTTAAAATGCCACATGTATTCTAGCACTGGCACCACTGGTGTCACTGATTAGATTCAACTAATGGTAGCCTGGCGGGACATTTTAACATGTAAATTTACTGTGGGTAGCTCAATAACTGAAAAATGGACTCATCCAATCATTGGAAAATCCAAGTCTAAATAACATTCTTAGATTGGCCTTTTACTTTTCATATTGATTTTCATTGGAAACAACTGTCCATGCTAGGAGAAACAAGCATTCTCTGACATAATTCCCTCTATATAGATATAATTTGGAAATTATACAATACTTTAATATGCACGAACATGCACACATGTGCATTTGCACACATGCATACAATATGCATAAGTTTTCTTACTCAAATATTGTTCAGGTTATTTCAATAACTTGTTTAAATTTAAATTGTTAAACCTAGCTAATGTAAATAGCTCCGTAGTTGACTTTGTAATTACTTTGAGTAAATAGTCACAATATAGAAATTATAATTGTATATTTTAGGGTCAATGTTCCCTCAATTCTTTAATGTAGAAGTTTCAAGTTATACATTTTATTTGATAATAGTAGTCATGAAGAAATGGATCTATTAGCATAGCACAATTTTGCCATTTTCATATGATTTTAGAAGGCAACTAGACTAGAATCATAATAAAATTTCAATAGGGTCTCTAATGTGACATTGGTCACTGCATAAAAACAGGATGTCAAATTCTACTGCCATCAGAAAAACTGTAAAGCCTGTATGCACATCTCCGCACCATAATAATTATGCAATATCATTAAAAAACACTGTGTTACAAGCTGTTGCATATAGGTATCCCTTGCCCAAATCTCTGACTAATTTACTTCTATTTCATTTCATTTCTAGCTTAAACTTATATTCTAGCTTTTCCTTCATACTGAGCTCCTCAGCATTTCTGCAATTTTGAAGAATTTCTTGTTTTCTTCATTATTTCTGTTTCACCTGTCATGGAGAGAGAATCTTTCTCCTATGAAGAGACACAATTGTTTTCCCCACAGAAGTCATTTTATGCTGCTGCACCTTTTGTAAACTTGAGGCTGACATGGCAAAGGATGTGGAAGGCCTTTCTCTAGTAGCAGCAGAAGGAGAGATCTGCTCCTGAGCATGCTCTGATTCTGAGGTGAAAAAAAATCAACACAGGTTTCTTATTTGAGCAACCTGCGCACAATTAACTTTTTGTAAGAAAAGGGGTTATGGTCCTACAGAGGGGGGATAATCACCCTTTTTCCTTAGTATTTAAAAACATGGTAGATATGCTAAATCAGTTGTACTGGGTGAGAACATGGCTCACATTTCGCTATTCATATGAGCTTTCTTTTTTCTTGAATTTAAATTATTGATAATTAAGAAAATGATTTTACAGCACATCATTACAATAATTGTTAAATATACTTAACATATAATATACATTATTAAATATACATTTATATAATCTATTGTCATTACTATTTGCACAACTTAAATGATAAAGAGAGAACATTTTTTTTCCAAGAAATGAGTTGCATCCCTTGAAAGGTATCCATCTCCCTTGTTTCTCAAAGAAAAGTCCATCCTCTTACAGTTAGTTCCAGCTAACCTACCCATGAATGCTAAGTTAGCATTATTCCTTTGAGAAGGGCTGTCACTCAGCATTACAGCACATGGTTTCTTTGCCAGAGGTACCAAGTTCAATTTTTGGCACCTCCAGGTAAGGCTCAGAAAGACTTCTGTCTAAAACTCTGGCGAGCCATCGCTATTCAGCATAGAGAATGCTTAAGTTGATGGACTTGTGGTCCGACTCAGTAGATTGCCGATTCCTGTGTTGCTCATAATGCTGTTTTTATCCCACTATTCTTCAAGAGAGCTCAGGGTGCCACACATCTCCCCCTCCCTGTCTTATTTGTTGGTGTTTCTGGTATTTGGGGCCTACTGCTTTTGCTTTTGGCCTGCCCGCTGCTGAAATGCTACATTTGATAATTTCTCAGGAACTGATTAAGCCCTGGGGCTGAAGGAGGTTGGGCATCCCTACATTACGCCATGCTAGCTCTTGATACATGGGTTGGGTATCCTGATAGGCAATATCTTAAATCATACTTTTTTTATGGGTGCTTTGTGGTGGAAAAGAGCAAGCCACTAAGACTACATGTTTATGATTTGTAGTACTGAGAACCAAGTGATAAGAACATAGAAGTTTGTTTTTCTCCTGTAGAAGGCAAACAGCCTCTTGAAAGCTCTATATGATCTTTCCCTTAATATTACTGAGAACTCTCAAGAAATAATTGTATTTTATGGAGCACCAGTGAAGACCTAGAAGTCCAATTAAGCAGCTACCCGTTACTGCACTGCACTGCACTATCCAACAAGTAATATTAGCATTGTTAATTTCAGAGAAATATTTTGAGCATCCGACAAAAGGTGCAACTATGAACAAGAAAAAGTTGATTTGTTTTGGTCTGTGTTCTTTTAAAGGTGAAAAGCTTCATTGACGTGATAAAATTTTCACAAGCTGTTTTCTGACCATCTCTTTAAAGTGCTGTTAATAATAAGATCTTCAATGCACCATTTCTGTTGTTCCCTTCCCCACTCCTCTTAATATAATTTATTGATACCATCCCAGTGTATGTAGTATTAAAGAAAAATAACAAAGTTACTTGACCAAACTTAGGCTGGATTTACATATCATCCTAAACTGTTACCCTCTGAACGGCCTGACCATAGGACTGATACTTAGACTAGCAAAATTCCTGGCTTTGTGCCTGTTGGTGTATATATGGAAGGAAGACTTGGGTGCACCAACAATGTCCTTCTTGCAAGATCCCTTTTAGTGGGTGTCAGGATGGAGGGTAAATTTTGCCGGAAAAACAAAGCAAAATATAGTATGTTACTCCTCCCAACTGGAATTACTGACAGCCATTTCATATTCATGAGAGTTTTTTATTTTTTATTTTAAAAACTTTTCTATACCATCCCATCACAGACGTCTCAGGACGGTTTACAACAAATTAATACAATTAGAGTGCTGCAACCAGGGTTACTGTTGCATTGGGGTATCCCTGAATTTTGCCTTACATTGTGCAGTGCTGTAGAAGAAGCAGGTTTTTCATAGGAACACAAAACAAATAGGGAAAGAAATCTGCTGCCTTGCAAGTGCCATTGGTTTAATAACTGACAATATGGCCAATAAGAATCAATCTCTTTGGTGCAGAGTCTTGATCTGTGTTGTATTTCAATGGAATGGGCGTGGTTTTTAAATATAGATAGCTAGGACACATAGGACACTCTGCCAGGAAGTTCTCTTGTGCATTCTCCACTAAAATGAGCAACGTTTGTGCAAAAGGTTTTGCACTGTTTTCATTTGTTTCAATGAGAAGGCAGGAGAACGTCCCTCTAGATTGTTCCCCATGTTACTTGGTGAGAGGAGCTGCTGTTTGATTTGTTCTCCACCTGCAGTATATGCTGGTTGGGCTTGGAATGTATTGTGGTGGGAAAGAGGGGAGGCCTTGTACAAGAAAAGCATATTGGAAAAAAAAAATTGCCCCCCAAAAGGCTATTTTTTATTTTCGAAATATAATTTGGATCAAAACAGGGCATAAATCAATATATAGAAGAAAGGGAAATAATTAGTCGCATCTTCTCTGCCTTGCGAGATGAAGGAGCAGAGGTGCTAGGGAGCAGAGTTCAGGCATGGAAGTTTGGTGGATTCTGCCTAGCAACAATAGGAGAATGTCTCCAGTGGATGAACCATCTTATCCTAAATGGAGTGCTGTACACTAAACAGGGAAACTTAGGAAGTCAGAAAGACTTATTGCTAAATGGGTTAGGGAACACCCCTGTTTTACATTAATATGCTTATATATTACATTTCCAAATGTTGACCCACGGCAGAAACACAGCGCAGGGTTAGGCAAGTCACTGGTAACACACAGCATGACAGTTGTTATGATCTTTCTGCTGGTGCTTGCATTTGACTTTTTCTCTGGTCAGTTGCACCAGCAGATTTGCAGGTACCCTGAAGCTAAAGCGAGCGAGCTAGTTGCTGGTAACACTTAAAATATTGAGACTTTCACCCTCTCCCACTTGTTTATATTTCCCATAGGGTTTGAACCATATAGGTGGTAATGAATTACCCCAAATACTGTAGAAAAAGTGTTATTAGGCTCCTTAGGTCTTGATGTTGCTATGTAGTATAGATATATAAACAATGGAATCAATGCGGTTCAAAAGGAATAGCACAGAATTTGATTAGTAACAGATACAAAAAATGAACATATACACACATTCATAGTAGAATGTTCCACTAAAGTATTTGGAGACAAAGTTGTACCACTCCAAATTAAATAGTGAATTTGTACCTATGGAGTGTACAGCTCACATTTATCTCTCCTGCTAGCTTTTGTATTTAGATATGAAGGCCTGAACTTCCTTGTCATTATAGAGAGTGGACGGTAGATCTTACATATCCACAAAGAATATGCTTAGTACACATGTATCCAAAATATATGCCACTCGGTTTGGTTTTTGTTCTTAGATTTGTTGTATGGAAAAAGAGGGAGAGAGGCTTATATGTCTTATATAGATAAATAAATGCCTTTGTGTGCTCTTTTTAAACACTGAAATTAAAATGGAAGTCCATTCTCAACAGCAATTTGCCTGGTTATTGCTATTGAAAAATGGCAAAAAATCAAAAGTGAAAACTAGCAAAAGTAACAACAAAAAGCAACAATTTCAATGGATAAGCTAAAAGAAAGACAAAATCTAAATGCTGACAAATGCCTTCTGATTTGCTTACCATTGTGTAAAAGGTAATAATGGATATGAAATTTGTCATACTTTAAATTACATTTCTAGTTAGAGACAAAAATAGATACAACTAACACATTAAACTTCAGCTGGTTTTAGTGACTATTTAAAAATATTTACTTTTTAAAAAAGACTATAACTCTCTCCTCTTGCAACCCAGTTGCAACACATTTATAATTCCTAAAGAATTCCCAATAATTTAATTTGGGCAATAGGAAAAAAATATGAGTTACAGCTATAAAGGATTAGACTTTGAAACATTCTAAACTCAGAGACAAACTTGTTCAGGTACTACCGGAACCATCATGCAGGAAATAATGCCTCTACAGGAACGTTTGTGTAGTAGATGGTCTGGTATATGACATCCCTTTACAGCACAATCCGTACTCAGAAGCAAGACCAATTGAGTTTATAGACCTTACCCTTGGTAAGCATGTATAGGACTGCAGTCCTAGGTATTTTAGACAGATATCTTTCCAAGTCCAGAATAGTCTATGTTTATGAAAATAGATCCCTTCTTTAAGCCAGCAAGGATGTTTGCTGCACATGTAAATAGGGCTGTATGTCGATGGATTAAACAGACAAACCAGTTAAGCGAACGTCCAGGCCCAAGCATATAAGATGAGTTTTGCTGATGGGAACCATGTTCACATTACCCAATACACTGTTGCTCAGTTCTGACAAAGACTGGCATGCGCTCAAGGAGTGGTGAGGAACTGATTCCAAACCATGCTCCTTCCTATCAGGGCCAATAGTGACCAAACTAGCTGCAAGAAACACCCTATCAGATCTGGGTGAGCACAGGCACCTGCACTTTTGAGCCATGGGCCACAATCCAACAGAAAGTTAAGCATGGCAAAATTGTTTTCCCAGTGTTTTTACTATATGTTTTATGTGTGTATCATCACCATTCAGATATTCTGTCAATATTACGACTAATTAATTTTATTTCCATTTGTTACTTATTATGGTGTGTCTGTTCTGCCAAGTGTTGTGATAATAATGATTACAATAATATCCTAGTCAGATTGGTTTATAATATAATAAAAATTACAAATAAAGAAGACACAGGGGAGGAAAGATGAAAATAAGCTAATTCAGATAATAGCAGGCATATATGTGCAATCTTTACACATTATTAACATCTTCATAAACAACCTATATTTTCTTATCAAGTTTAACATTCAGGTGAAAAAAATTAAAGCACTTGTAGCTGATTGGTTTAGTTTTTTGAAGTGTGCATCAAAATAGTGGTGATTTCCTAAATCGATAGCACTTTTTGACATTCTATTCCAACAGAAGAAGCTAACCATATGTTTAGTAAGGCTGCTAACCAAGTAAATACTTTCAGCTGATGAATCATCTGTTTTTAATCAATTAATGAACTGGTTATTTTTAAACTGCATATTACTAGTTTCAATATAGGTGCAATCTGGGGATACTACAGTTGGGAGGCTAGTTTTTGCTAATATAAGAATTCACAGTTTGGTACAAAATGTAATAAAAAGCAATGGGAAAAACATTTTTAACAATTTCTTCTCTGTAGGAAATTCTTTTTATTTATCTATTTATTTTTATTTCAAGAATGGCTATGTCACCCGATCAACAGAAACATTCTTAGGGCAGCTAAGCATAATGCACTACAGCTAAAATGGCTTTAAAATGAACAAGTTCAAATTCCATCAGTATTTTAAAAAATACATATTTTAATGGCACTGACTTAGTTTGAGCAGTATAGTATCAGCTTCAATTTATTCCTGGAAGAAACACTATAGTAATACCACTGAGAGGGAAAAATGATCCTAGTTTGGATTGTAAACTTGGAGGAAATGGATCATAATTTTCAACACATCTAGAGCAGTGGAAATCAAGCTGATGCATCTGAATGGCATACCAGGCCTTTGTCTTTTAATTTTAGCCCAAAAGATTAATAATAAGAGAATAAGCCTTTATCTCAGTCTACCCTGTTAGTTCATTACTGTATAATTAACAGAAAAATCCTATTCATATTTAAATCCTACTCAGTTCAATAAGCTTCACTTACTTTAGATTTACTCTCAAGTATGCCTACAAAATCATCCTTTAATTTCTTTTAGACTGCAGTCCTATACCAGCTTCCTGGGAGTAAGCCCGTTGGCCTCTGCAGACCTTTTCTTTTAAGCATACAGGTATAGGATTGCACTGTAAGGCTTGCAGAATAATATTTTGGAAAGAAATCATATTTTGGCACCTGAAAGACTCAAATATTTATTATGGCATAAGATTTCATGCAGATGGCATAGGCCATAGTCCACGAAAGCCTGTGGCATCATTAATTTGTTAAAGTACCACAAAACATCTTGTTGTTTCTGCTGCAGGGCAGGCAAACATGGTTACCCCACCCCAACCCCACCCCAGCCCTGCAAATTAGTCTATGATCATCTGCTTTCAAGTGAAACAAACTCTCTCTTTTGATTAGTGTTAAAGCAAAACCCCCAGCGTATTAGGCAATATGGCAATAGCATGTACAAATCAACAGTTACATGGACATGAGCACTCACAAGACTGGACCATGATATTCAAAATCAGATTCATTACATCAAACATGACCAGCCATGTTTCTCCAGAATTATATTCTCCCATTGGTTTTTATGTGAATTATGTCCTAAAAGTATCTTTAAGATTACATCTTATGTCAGAGATGCCTGGAAAAAGTTTTTGGTCTCCTCCTGTTTTGAAAAGTAGAGCATCATACCATATTGCACATTGTGAATTGTTTTTGAATTATATAATAATAATAATAATAATAATAATAATAATAATAATAATATACTTCCAGTAGCTTAAACTCTACCTCCTAATAGTTTAAACTCTCTGGGCAGAGTTAACAACAATTCATCAAATAAAAATATAGCCTAGAATACAAACAATAAAAACAATATTAAATTTGACTTCACAAGTTTAAAAAACAATGTTAAACAACGTAAACAAGATTTGTTAAAACAGCTGACTTAACCACTCATTTGTTATTTAGAACTGTTGAGTTCCTTGGTATATTTAACAGTCTTAACCTGTTGCTGAAAGGATAGTAGAGTTGGCACCAGGCAGGTCTCAGTGGAGAGTTTGTTCTATAAATGGGGGCTGCCACTAAGAAGGCCCTCTTCCTTGGTGCCACAAACTAAGCCTCCCTCAGTGGTGCCAGTCCGAGGAAGCCCTCAGATATTGAATGCAGCATCTGAGCAGATTGCGGTTGAGAAAGGGGTTCTGTCAAATATTGCAGGCCTGAGCTGTCTTTGCGAGGTTCCCTGTGTTTTGGTTTGCTGTGGAGGCCCAAAATAGCCTTGGCTATGAAGAATGAATTGTAGTATGTCCAGGTATCCCTTTGGACAGAAGACTGTCCACTATTTGAAAGGCCACCAGAGGGTCAGCGTGAAGGCATCCTTTCTTTGAAGGGCTAACCTGTCCAGTTCCATTTTAATGGCAAAGGACTGTAGGAACAGTTGCCCATCAGCAGTTAGTATCTGGAGAGGCAGTACAGGCGGGAGAGGCAGGCGCACTCCTTGCCAGTCATAGTCGTTCACGTACCGGTGAGAGGTACTATACTTCTATTTAAATTATAACAACTATTTCTGAACTGGCACCTATATTTTTATCATTATACTTAACATTGCATTAAATTCATATTGCCCTTTTTTCCCTTATGAAGAACCAAAGTGTCTTACATGGTCCTCTTGCTTTGCAAGTTTATCTTCACAGCAACCCTGTAAGGTGGATTAGGCTGAGAGTCAGGAACTGGCCCAAAGTTATCCTATGAGCTTCCTGGCCAAGGGACAGCAGAACCCGGGTCTCTGGGTCCTAGTCCACCACTACAGCTACAATGCCACACTGAATATCAACATATAATTTAGCATAGGCGAATGTTATGTGCATCACTCTCCTCATCTTGGGTGAGACGTTCCTGTCTTTTGGCAATTCAAAACTGACCACTCTAGTTATGTGAATCTCAGCCTTTACCACCCTTCCTCAAATGCCAAGTGGCTTTTAATTATTTTCTATTCATCTTATGCTATTATAAAATTTTAGAGAGGGAAAAAGGCTTTTATTTGGTTAGTTATATAACCAGTGCTATTCCCTATGCTTTCTCATTCTCTCAGCAGCTTATCAACCTATAAATACCAAACCAGCTTGGCTACTATATACCTAAGTGACTACCTCGTCACTATATCCTATTGCAATTTCTAAGATTGGCTGAGAACATATTTAGGTACATCATTTCTCACAAGCAAAATTAAAGTTGCAAAGGGTACAAAGATGCTTTCCTACTTGTTGCATTCTATGTAATTCCTTCTCTCCTAAAGTTCTCAAGACTGTGAGATCTTCCAGAGGCTATTTAAGAGAACAGGAAAAAGGGATATGGATCAGTAAAGCTGAAGATAGGTTTATATATGTATATGGGGGCGGGGGCAATTCTCTAACCTACAATGATTTGTTTATATAGATTATAACCGATCCTCAAACCTTGTTGGAAGGGTTACTTATTTACTCAAATATCTTGCACTTTAAGATACTGTTTTATGCTCAAAACAACAACACGGTGGTTATTCTGTGGCAGAGCTGATATTTAGACTCACCAAAGCATAGTGTCCGGGTAGATTCCAGTCAAGAGAGGTGCTCTATCAGGGACTGCAGTCTATTGTTAAGTGCCATCAAACTGTCTCTGACTTATGGCAACCCACTGCAGTCTAAGCAAATGAAATTAAGGTTAATGATATATATCAGTTAAACATGTTATCTACTGCTCTTTTCTGGGTATGAGGCATTACAAATTGTAATCTACAATATGATGATGATGACGACAATGATGACGGTGTTACTTTTGGCAATGATGTAGTGAAGGCAGGTCTCACTGGATTGAATTACCAGGTCTTGTTCAGCAGGGAAGATGACGGCACCTGCCATCCCCCATATCATCTGAGTTCAGCTGCAGTCCTTGCAGTGGATGCTGGGGAAGGGGAGCAATATAGTTTCCCTGGAAAGATAAGTTCTTCTGATCTGTTCCTGGTAGATTTTGGGGTGGCTTGGCCTTCTATGGACAATTGGGACCATTAGCTTTACCAAGTCCTGCTCCAGATAAAGAGGAAAACTACTAGAGTGGGTGTATTGAGACGCATCAACACAACTACATGTCTTTTTGGATTTTCTTTGGACGTGTGGCTTTGTGGGCTGTCATGCTGAGCTCCTGGAATGGAGCAACTGTGTTCTTCCATACTAAATAGTATTCAGAGTAGGTCACGTTGACAGAAAAGCATAAACAACAATGTATAATAAGGATATGAAAATATAGCAATTACCAAAGGTGCATAAGGAATACGTCTGTTTCTAAAATTGACGTAGAAGACTTCTCCATCAATGAGGCCTACTACTGTCAGTGTCATGTATGTGAATCCAGCTATCCTGACTTGTGATAGCACACCTATTGCTGTATTTCAAAACAATATTTTGAAACTTAGCCTCAGCTTTCAATTGCCTTCCTTACCCTAAGATCTGGTCCAGTTTCTATTACTTTCAAAGGCAAAGGGACAAAAAGAAATAAAGGTGCAGAAAAAAGTAGAAAGGATCCAGAGGAGGACGACAGAAATTATCCAGGGTTCGGAACATTGTGCTATGAGGAGAGACTGAGAGAACTAGATATGTTCAACCTTGAGAAGAGAAGGCTGGGGTGGGGGTGCGGGGACATGATTTCCCTCCATAAGTAACTTGAAGGCCGTCACAAAGAGGAAGGTAAAGATCTCTTCTCACTGATACCAGAGTGTGGGACATGGAATAATCAACTCAAGTAGTGACAACCCAGATTCAGGCTAGATATCAGGAAAAGCTTCCTCACTGTCAGAGCAATACAACAGTTGCCTAGAGAGGCTGTGGGCCCTCCCACACTAGAGACATTCAAAAAATAAACTGGACAGCTAACTGAGTGCGATGGTGCAAACTGGTGTCCTGCAACGGAAGAGGTTTGGACCTAATGGCATTCTTGGCCCCTTCTGACTACTATTCCATGATTCTATGAAAGGAGAGAAAGCAAACTGGATTAGAAATGGAGGTTTAGATTCTGGAATTGGATTTCCCTTATTTTAGATTGCTTTGATGGCCTCATCCAAGTAATTTCTGTATTTCAAAGATATTTCTTTTTTAAAAAGGAACAATATGAAAAAGCAGAGAGAAGAGAAAGATAAAGGAAAATGTATATACAGGGTGGGGCAGACGTTCAACACTATAACATGTTTCAGTTTACTATAACATGTTTCAATTTACCTTATCTGGCCATCTTGCTTTAATCAGAGCTATAGACAGAAAGTCTTCAAGCCCACCTGTTGTTTAAAGAGCTAAAGACCCTCTCAGAGATTATTTATAAACATCTAAAAAAGATAAGGTAAAGAGCAGCAGCAAACATTGCTGCTGATGAGTCTGCATTCTCTTGGAGGTCCTATTTTAAAGATATTTCAATAATTAAAAGGAGGTAACAGATAGTGTACCCACTTATGAATTGCCAAGCAAAAGGAAAATTCATCACCAGAAAAGGGAATCAAAGAAGGCATACACACGCATAAAAATCTCACATATTTGCATATCATAGATGTAAATTTAGAAATAATTATTATAATTTAAATAAAGGATGTATCTCAAAATACTAAGACTGTGACATGTGTGCTTACATGTTTAGTCTGTTTTCCAGGGGGTACCTGGTGACAGGCAAAAATTTTTATGGAACTGTATCTTTAAACAGGAACTGAACATGACAGGACTTCAAAGAGAGGATGGCTTCAAATGGAGGACTGTCCTGACATATGACCACCCTAAAAGAGAACATATCAAGAAAGAAACTAAGGAAGGGAGGGCGAATGGAATCCTAGAACAGTTTACAGCATTAACTGAAAAAAATCACAATAATCATAAGTAAAATATTATCAGTAACATTATAAAACGAGTACACTTAATGTTGGTTCCAAACTTTCTATTCTATTATAACTATAAAAGCAATCAATTTTCTTTCAAACCCATCAACCAGTTACATTTTTTAAATGCACCATTCCTACCATGTGCTATACATCTATATGTACATGCGCATGATTAAACTAGATATATACCAAGTTTTTTCCCATTTGTCTTGCATAAGCTAGGACAGCCAATATTAGTTTCTTCTTCTTGTTAATTCTTTTAAGATGGATGTTGGACCCACTGGGACCACTGAGAAAGCTATTATTTTATTGATATTGAAACGTTTTTAAACAAAAAAATTATTAGTCAGAAAAGATTACTACTGGGTAACAGCTGGCATTTATCCTTTTGTATCTCCAAGAAGTAACCATTTCTGCTTTGTAGTTGTTGTTCAATCTATATAATTTTAAAGATCAGTTATATATGATTTTATAGTAACTTTCTTTTAGTATTAGTTCAGCAAGGTTCCACTAGGCCTTTAGGCCAAATGCCTTTCCATATTCTATGTAAAACATGAAGTCCCTGCCCACCCCAGTGGGTTTTGAAGCTGAACTGTTTCTGAATGCATCACAACAAATGCTTGGGGATTCCCAGATATTGTTTGCCTGTGAGTTTCATGTTTATTCCTGTATCTACAGCGAAGTCCAGATAGTTCAGCACTAAATGCCAAATCTGTGGCTTAAGTTAAGCTTATGTAATGTAATGTAATGTACATGTTGCCTAGAAAGGACAACTGTACCATGAGCAGAAGGTTTCTAGTTAGGTCTGTTAACCTGGCCTGACAAGTAATGTCTAAACAACCCCTTAAAATCGAACTTTTCCCAGAGTTCTCCTATAAGTCATGGGATACTGCCCAGCTGTGTCACCATGTTTCATCCTAGCCTTATACCTATTCTGCCAGAATGAGGGCCACGTTTTATTCACATATTTCTTTCTGTCATATGTAACCATTTGACATCTCTCATTTGGACTTTTAAAAATAGCAGGCAGGGAGACAAACAATAGGCATTTTAAACTTTTTTCTCTCCAACCAGCACCCTGATCTAGGTGAAAATCTCTCCCTCTGCCAAAGCTCTGGAAGCTTCCATTGACGTAGTGTTAGCTTTTTCCCAGGGTGAATAGCTGCCGTCAACACCACAGTAGCTAGCAACCGATCTCCCTCCCCATGTGGGTGAATAGCATCTTTAGGTGGGTGATTTTCACTGGGAACTCAGTGAGGGATAAAGGGTTTTTTAGCCCTGCCCCATGGGCCATGGTTTCACATTCCTAATTTGCTCCTCCCATACACAAGTGTTGTTTTTAAAGTAAAATCAAGATGTATTGAACGTTTATCTACATTGAATGACGCATTTGGTTTAGTTTTTAGTCCTAGCCTTGCTCCTGATCTGCTAAATTCCATCCTGATGAGCAGTAGTCTCCCAGCACCAGTTTGACAAGCCATATGCTGCTCTGTTTTGAGTCTATCTTGAATTATCCAGGTGTTATCCATCCTTTCTCCTTCCACAGATCTGTCCCTTCCTCTAGTTCCACTTAAGCAATTCTAGATGGGAGATTCCCTTGCTACTTCTCAAAGGCTGAGTGAGGCATACATGTGTTAATCAGTTATTTAATAAAAACCAGAACCAAATGTGTAGTACGAAGTGGCAAAAACCTTAATAATACTAAAGAATTTTAAAGAGAAGCCAGATAAAATAATGAGTATAATTCAGATGCTATATATGTGTAAAATGAACTGTGTTTGGTCAGGCTTTGGGTTGGCAGGACCTTTCCTGCAATTATGCATCTTCATTAGAAAATGAACAACCTTCTAAAGAGGCTGAATGGCCTTCAGGCATTGAAATACACACACAGAGGTTAGGAACAAACTATAGGGGTACACTAGCTGGTGCCCTCTAGATTTTTTCGACCACCGCTGCATAATCCCTGACCATTAGCCATGCTGATTGGGGTTTATGTGCACTGTAGTCTAAAATATCTGGAGGGCATTAGTTTGCCTGCCTCTAGCACACCGTATGTCATACTTCATGTACAGGCAGCCCATTATGAACATCCGAGTTTCAAACAACCTGTAATTACGAACAGCCATAAAGTCTACTAATTATTTAAAAATTTATTTTAGGAAACCGTCATCATCACAGAGAGAGAGGAAGCAAAAGGGGAAAGATGGAGGGCCTCCAAAGTACCATCAGAGAGTGAAAGAGAGAAATAAGCAAAAGGGTTCAGCAGGAGGCCTCCAAAGCAGGCCTTCCTGCCCTGTCCATCTGCGGAGGGAAAGTTCCCTTGCAAGAAGGAGGCACTGGTCAGTTTGGGTGGAGCAGGGAGCTAGAAACATTTGTGGCTTTACCACTTTCACAGGGGTCCTGTGCTCCTAAGCCCCACACAGGTAGAGGTCTGGCTATACGTGATCCGACATACAGACGAGTTCAATTGAAATATTATTTTTCATTTTCTCAGGAACAGGACTTGTTTGTAACCTGGGGACTGCCTGTATGCCCATATCACTCTACCTGTGTATACCATTGGAAAGGGCTTGAAAGAAATCGAAAGCAGTGTTGCTAGCGACAAGAAACAACTCTCCCCTCTATCTTTCCTCCTTTATTAAGTATTGCACCTAGTTGGTGTTATGCCACAAGCCAAATCTTCTTCCTCAAGCCATTTTGGGCATAGTCTAGAGAGTTGCCATTCTTCCATCACACAAGGCTCCAACTTTTATTCACACAGTGAAAACATTAATCAATTACACTAAATGGTATTTATTTACATATTCATTGATCAGACAATAAAAAGGTTTCAGAAGGATTTTAATGGTGCTGTACCCTGCACATGGGTGGTCACTATAGCTGAAATTATTCTAGACAATCCATGTGTGCATTTACATATCTAAAGATTATATTTCAAAGCATAAATATGGGCTTCTCAGTAGAAATTCAGATTTTTTTGCTGGATGTTTTAGAAATATGACTATTGTGATACTAAAATAATTATTTAACTGGCCATTTAATTGACAAATCAATGAAAAGAAGGTCAATTTTTTGTAATAATCATTACTTGGTGGATATCTTTAGTTTATTTTGTTGTTTTGCTTTCATCACTAATAGTCAAACTAGAGTTTGGGGTGGGTACTTTGTGTATTAAAAAGCAGCTCTGAAGCCGAGACATTATGTTTCAGCACTCAGGAAAATTAATATGGTTGAGCTGTAATAATCCTTTGCAAACCAGGGTCTGTCATGGATACCCTAACAGATGTGAGCTCTAAAGCTCTGCAACATGCTACTGTATATCAGTGCACATGATGCCTTCATTTTAACTTATTGTTCAAGAGGAATGGGACTTTTCTGTTTTTCTGTAAGCCATTAAGAAGGCTCCTATAGACCAGTATGTGAACAGAATATGTCTTATTTCTTAATCACATCTCATTTCATTTCCAGTTATATTCACAGTTTAATTGAAATATCAGAATTTGCTGTCCCTACCTCACTGATTCTTGCGTTTCCAGATAACTGAGTTAGGATCTTTCTTTTCTCTTAAAAGTCCAAGGTCAAGATGCTATAAATCTCAACAGAAGGCATCCATTTTCTGTTTCTTCAGCACTTAAGTTTCAGCTATATCATCCTTCCTTAAAATATTTGGAGGGCACAAAGTTGGGGAATGTATATGTACATTGTATGGCGCTGTACATTGGAGAAAACAGCAGCATCCAATTCATAAAAATTCAAGCAGCTTCGACAACTGTTCTTATTCAGTTTTCTATAGTAGTTGCAGTTGGTATCTGCACAAACAAAAGTACAGAATAGTTTTTGTATATTTGATTGCTGGTTGAATTTGATGAATTTACACATACCATTTTCCTAGCATAGGTTTATTATTCTCAATGTTTGGATTTTTTATTTGTAAATTAGTTTGTGATTTGATGTGAAGAGTAATTTCTAAATTTAATTAATAAATGGACTTGGTGATGTGGCCTTGTTTCAGGACTGGAGTGACACTGGGTGAAAGGATTGTCCCAGAGGGACCACACATTGTTTCAATCATATAATTATCCCTTGGTGATCTGTGGATGGATCATTGGTTCTTTATACCCAATCAGGATAATTCTATGTAAGACTTACTGTGTTTAACCAGGCCTACTTCCAAGTCAGTGTGCATAGGATTGCAGTGTAAATACCCATTATTATGAACAATTAAGAGAATCCATGGACTACATAACCATGACAGGCACTCAATCCTTTTGCTGACTGTGCTGTTATAATGTATTATATTTGCTTTTAAAATACATTTAATTGTGATAATCTCAGAGCAGGGCTGCAGAAACATTTCTGTCCCTGAAGACTGCATTTGCTCCTGGAAAGCACACAACTTTTCAGAAGCATATGACTAGAGTTTAGTTAAGTTTAGTTAAGTAGGATTTTCATTCAGGTAAGTACATATGGGATTGCAGTCTAAAGCTGTTTCATTTTCAGAACTGCATAGTTTAGTCATCACTGCCCCCCTCAGAAAGTTTCCCTAGCAAGATCTTTGACTCTCTCTTGCTTTCTCTTTCTCTCTCTCCTAATGCAAACAAAACCTTAGGTACCTCTCTGCCTCTCTATTCATTTTGAAATCTCAGGATTCTTTTTCTTTCTCTTTGATTAAGATTAGAGACATTACAAAAATGCCACAGACTGTTTGAAACAAGTTTCAGATAATGGAGTGATAGATTTAGGTTAAGCATAAAGAATTTCATAATTATTCAGTGATTTGGCATTGCACTCTAAGTATGTCAGTTAATTTAATCTGACATGTACTTTACAAGACCATTTTAATGTCAATATGTGAATCTGGTTATTAAATTTATATGCCATCTTTCCTCCAAGGAGCTAAACTGGGTGTATACTGGTACTTCCCATTTTATCCTTGGAACAACCATCGGAAGTAAGTTAGGCCAAGAACTATAGTGATTAGTAGAAGGTTATCTTGCGAGGTTTGTGTTTGAGTGGGCACAAACCTGAATAATTAAACCTGGATCATTCTTCAGAACACATCCAGAGAAAGTAACATAGCACATCTTACTTCAACCCATTTTAGATTATTTTTCAGCACAAATTCAAGTTGCTAAAATGTAGGTACAATTTTGAATAGAACTTCTCAGTATTTTTAATTCTGCATTTCAATCCTGGTGCTGACATTAAAGGTGCAATCCTATGCATATCGAGATAGAAAAAAGTCCAACAAGTCCCAGCATTCCCCAACCAATCTAGCTGACTGGTGAACACTTGCAGCTGTAGGATTTTTTTTCATCTAAACATACATATGAAAACCTTTTCAAAATGTTTTTATAACTGGTTCAACCAATTTGAGCCAATTTTGTATCTGTTTGGATTTAAAATAATAAATCTTTAGGTTTATAGTATAAATTGTAATAAGATACATACAATAATCAGTATGTAACTGAAGAAAAATTATCCTTAAAATGATATTTGCACACACTTTTATCATATATTCCAGAACTATCTGTCATTTTAGGCCATTAAAAATGCAAAAAAAGTTTTCAGTCTCAAAATGTTCTTTCTAACATATATCAAATAGGCCTTGTTTTGTGTTTTGCAGAAATGAACCTGTATACATCCATAATAATTTGGAGGTAGCCTAGTTCATTGGCTAGTAGACTATAAAGTGATGATGTCATCTGCAGCATGATAGGTATTTATGTGCAGATAAGCAAATATAATGACAGTATGTAGTTCTTTTATGAAGTTACATTTACAGTGCTGAGTATAGTTCTAGTCACTCGACCTCAAAGTGAGCATCATAAAAATTCCAGAAGTATAAAAAGGGCAGCTAACAGTGCAGTCTTGCACATGTAATAGGATGTGTTCTTTACCAGTTAGAAATTTCAATAGGTACTGCACTCAGGTAAGTTTGGATAGGATTCCAGCCTTAAATGATTAAAGGACCGGAGCACCTTCTCCAAAAGAAAGGCTGAGGGAGTTGACAAACATTTAAGTAATATATAACCACTGTGTGAAACAGGTAAATGTAGACAGACAGATTTTCTCTGTCTAATGTTGGAACTCAGTCCCATAAGAAATACATTGATAAACTGGACTTATGTTCAGAGGATGTTGACCAGAATGGCATAGGTCTCAAAATCATGCCCTCAGGAATGGTTGAAAGAGCAGGTATACCTAGGCTGGACAAAAGATTAAGCAGAGAAATGACAGCTATCTTCAAATTTCTGAAAGGTTCTTAGGCAAAAGATGTAGCTGATTTGTTCTCTTTTGCTGCAGTGGGCAGGTTTTAACACAAACTACAAGGATGTAGATTTCAGGTAAATATTTGGAGGAATTTCCTAACAGTGAGAGCAGCAGAAGATTCTGTCTCTGGACCTGGTGGGCTTTACTTCACCCACAATATTTAAGCACAGGCTAGAAGGCCATCTGCTTCTTCTGATGTTGTAGTTGCATCCTGTACTGTAGATCCTACATTTGAACAGAGGATTGGATGAGATGAACTCCAAGATAATTTCCAACTTTAAAACTATGTAAGCCCTAAATTGATTTTTGGAAGGTTCAGCACAGCCAAAATGAAGACTACCTCAAGCTGTACATAGGTAATCTGAGTATTCTCTACTAGAAAATGGTGTAATGATCCCTAGTTAAAATGGTTTAAAATAAATATATTAAATAGGGGGGAGACCTGTTGATGGCTATTAAATATCCATGGTCAGATGCAGCAGACCTCTGAATAGCAGGTGTCAGGAATAGAAACTGGAGGATCTGTCAAGTCCATTTCTGAAGACTTCCTCCTTTTCTGTCCTTCAAGTCCATTTCATGACAGATCAGTGTGGATTTTCTTTTTTAAAGAAAAACCCTATTGTCTAACTGAGTGCATATTTTTTTAAAAAAACAACCAGATGCATGGCCCCATTGCCTAAAATATGCATCTTAGAAATGTGTGTTGGCTTCTTTTGCATAGTTTTCATATGGGCACATATTAGAACATATTTTTCACATTTAATACATCTCATCAAGCCAGGAACTGGATGGATTTGCAATTGCAAATTCTATACATTGCCACATTTACTTTCAGAAGGTGCAGATCAAGTAAATCCATTTATGGGGGACAGGGAGGAACATACAGAGCAAATTTCTTACCATACCTAGTCAGGATCCAGTTGCCAGACATGACCTCATCTCCATTCATTATTTCCAACCTTTGTGAGGTATCTGACTGGTCATAATTATAAGCACAAAACTGGATTAACTGGATCCTGGTCTGATCCGGCCAATTCATATGTTCATATTTTGCCTCCTGCTCTTCTGTGTCTCACTGAAAGAATCCAAGTAGGGACTAATAATGTTAATTGACTGGGCCGTCACTAAGTGTCACTTGCTTCTTGGGATTCTGATATTCAAGGACATAATCTTAATGAGCCAAATCTTTCTTACTGAACAATCAGTTACCCACTTGCATCAGTTGGAACCAAAATTAGGAATTATCGCTGTTACAGTGTCCTTTCAATGAACTGATCCTTCAAGTCCATATCTGTTCTAACTCCCTTCCAGTAGGTTCTATGGGGAATTGTGGCTCTGCAACATGGCGATTATGCCATTGATTTCCACAGGGTTCCATTTTATTCCCCCATGCTGTTTAACATCTATGAAACCACAGGGAGAGGTCATCCAAAGGTTTGTTCTGAGGTTCCGTCTCTTATTTACATCTAGACTAGGTAAGGCTGTAAGGGTTCTGAACCAGTGTCTGGGCAGTGTGATGGGCTGGATGAGAGCTAATAAACTGAGGCTTAAACCAGATAAGATGGAGGTGTTACTGATAGGTGGATCATCAATTCAGGTGAGTGAGACTGGCCTTGTTCTGGATGGGGTTGCACTCCCCCTGAAGGACAGGGCATGTAGCTTGGGAGCACTCCTTGACCTGGAGCTTTCCCTGGAATTCCAGGTGGCTTCTGTGGCAGAGTGCTTTCCTCCGGCTGTAGCTGGTCCATCAGCTGCATCCTTACCTGGATAGACAGAGCCTGGCAACAATAGCATGGCATAGTGGTTGAGAGTGTGGGACTGGGACTCAGGCGATCCGGGTTGGAATCCCCGCTTGGCCATGGAGCCAACTGGGTGACTTTGGGCCAGTCACAGACTCTCAGCCTGACCTACCTCACAGGGTTGTTGTGGGGATAAGATGGAGGAGGAGAATGATGTAACCTGCCTTGAGCCCTTTGTAGGAAAAAGGCAGGATATAAATCGGAAAAAAATAATCCATGCACTGGTAACTTCCAGTCTGGACTATTGCCAAATGTTTTATGTGGGGCTAACCTTAAAGATGATCTGGATTCTTGAACTGGTGCAAAATAGACTAACCAGGCTATTGACAGGGATTGACAGATGTGACCATATAACACCGGTCGTGTACCATCTGTGCTGGCTACTGATTGAAGTCTGGGCCTTATTTAAGGTGTTGACAATAACATATAAAGCCTAAACTGTTTAGAGCCTGGTCACCACCTCTTTCCATATACACCTGCCCAGTCCTTAAGCTCTTCTACAAAGGTCCTTTTCTGGGAGCCCTCTTTGAAGGAGGCCAGGAGGGCTGTAACAAGGAGAAGGGCCTTTTCAGTGTTGGCACCTTGACTGTGGACCACATAGCTATGAAGTATTTGTTAAAATTTACATTTGACACTTGTCAAACAGATGCCTTAGTCTAGAGCCCTGTGTGAACCAGTATTGACACAGACAGAACTCCTGAATGCATGATTGCCCATTCATTTCACTAGAAAGATAGGACACACACTCACAAATATGGATACGAAAGGAAGCCTACTGTATCAGACTAAAGGTCAGTCTAATCCAGGATCCTGTTTCCCAACCAGCTGCCTCTCAGATACCTACAAGCAGGCCATGAGGCTAATAGTCCTCTCCTATCGCGTCCTGGCACTGTGTTACACTTGAACTGCTTCTGTATAGCCTGAAGTTTCTGATCCTGCCTAATCTTGGAAGTTAAGCAGCGTCAGGTCTGGTTGAAATCTGGATGAATGATTTAAAATGTTGTGAACCATCCAGAGAGCTTTGGCTACAGACTGTATGGAAATGTAAGGTAATAATAATATAATTATTATAATTGCAAAAAGCTGCAAAAGCTACCATACACACCCGTTATTGATAGATGGTACTGATTTCCCCATTAAAGCCATCTCAACTAGTAACTATCAGCACATCTTACGGCAGTGAATTCTATAAATAATCTCCATGCAAAGGATTCTTTCTTTTCGCCTTTTCTGAATCCCAGTCAGTCAATTTTATTAGTTGATCCCAAGTGCTACTATTGGGAGGGAGAAAGAAATCATCACTCTAAATACTTCTTTCACACCATATTTGTTGTCGCAAAGTCGTGTCCGACCCATCACGACCCCATGAACAACATTCCTCCAGGCCTTCCTGTTCTCCACCATCCCCCGGAGTCCACTAAAGCTGACGCCGACTGCTTCAGTGACTCCATCTAGCCACCTCATTCTCTGCTGTTTCCTTCTTCTTTTGCCATCTATTGTTCCCAGCATTATGGTCTTCTCCATTGAGTCCTTCTTTCTCATTAAGTGGCC
Source organism: Varanus komodoensis (assembly GCF_004798865.1). NCBI lineage: Eukaryota > Metazoa > Chordata > Lepidosauria > Squamata > Varanidae > Varanus > Varanus komodoensis. The sequence continues at coordinate 8,499,272 of NW_025335761.1, forward strand.
AAAGTATTTGAGTTTCAGCTTCAGTATCTGGCCTTCTAAAGAGCAGTCAAGGTTGATCTCCTCTAGGACTGACTGGTTTGATCACCTTGCAGTCCAAGGGACTCACAGGAGTCTTCTCCAGCCTTCAATTCAAAGGCTTCAATTCGTCGGCGCTCAGCCTTCCTTATGGTCCAACTTGCACAACCATACATTGCAACTGGGAAAACCATAGCCTTGACTGTACGCACTTTTGTTGGCAGGGTGATCTCTGCTTTTTAGTATGCTGTCTAGTTTTGCCATAGCTTTCCTCCCAAGGAGCAAGCGTCTTTTAATTTCTTGGCTGCAGTCCCCGTCTGCAGTGATCTTGGAGCCCAGGAAAATAAAATCTGTCACTACCTCCATTTCTTCCCCATCTATTTGCCAGGAAGTGAGAGGACCAGATGCCATGATTTTAGTTTACTTAATGTTGAGTTTCAAGTCAACTTTTGCGCTCTCCTCCTTCAACCACATCAAGAGGCTCTTTAGTTCCTCTTCACTTTCTGCCATTAGAGTGGTATCATCTGCATGTCTGAGATTGTTGATCCTGGCAATCTTAATTCAAACTGATGATTCATCTAGCCTGCCTTTCTCATGATGTGCTCTGCATATAAGTTAAATAGGCAGGGCGACAGTATACAGCCTTGCTGAACTCCTTTCTCAATTTTGAACCAATCAGTGGTTCCATGTCTAGTTCTCACTGTTGCTTCTTGACCTGCATATAGGTTTCTCAAGAGACAAATAAGATGTTCTGGCACTCCCATCTCTTTAAGGACTTGCCACAATTTGTTGTGATCTACACAATCAAAGGCTTTAGCATAGTCAATGAAGCAGAAGTAGATGTTTTTCTGGAACTCCCTAGCTTTCTCCATGATCCAGCGTATGTTGGCAATTTGATCTCTATTTTCTCTGCTTCTTCAAAATCCTGTCTGTCCTTCTGGTGGTTCTCGGTCCACATACTGCTAGAGCCTAATATTAGAAAATTCAGCCAATTCTCTTAATAAGCATGTATATGCTAACAAGCCTCAAATGATTAGTCCTATTATGAATTTGGTTGTCTCCCCTCCCCCTCCCCCACACTTTTTCCATTCTCCAATACCCTTTTTTGATGTGGCACAACCAGAACTATACACAGGGTTGTATAACTATCTTGAGCAGGGCTGTACCATAAAATTGTGTGTTACAGGGCTAGAATGTTTCCTTTTCTGTCCCTCATTTAATAATCCTTAGTGTGGAATTTTTGCCTTTTTCTCAGCTGCAGATCAGGTCAAATATTTTACTGTGGTGTCTATCACAATGTTTCTTGGTCAATCACTTTGTGAGAGAGTGGTTGGATTAATGCTGAAAACGTCTCAAGACTTAGAACCAGGAAAACACATTGCATCAGTGCATGGAGCAGCCCATGAATGAAAAGCCCTGCCTGTTGAGAAGGTTGAACATTGCCCTACCAACAAGTAGAGGAAGCTTGAAGAGGAGCTGGGCTGGCTCCCTTCCTCCTTTCACTCTTTCTCTCCTCATCTTCCTCAGTTTAGCAGTTGATCTTCCCTAAAAGACGAGAAAGACTTCTTATCAGACAGAGTTCTAATGTGGTGGGCTGCTCTCATGTCATTTGATGAGTCACCAAAATCTTAGTTCCATCTCAAAGGAATGTGAAATTTACGTTTTGGTGGGGCCAACATCAGTCATTGTGGTGTAATTGGTAGTGGCTTGGAGTTGGGCTGGGGAGCCTGAGTTGAAATCCACACTTAGTGGTGGAGCTTGCTGGGTGACTTTGGGGCAGACATGTTCCCTTAGCGTAAGCTATCTCACAAGGTGAGCTCAATGAAAGAAAGGAGGGATATAAATTGCCCATAAAGTGGGCAGGGGATAACAGGATGGCATTCAATGTGGATAAGTACAACATCTTGCACTGGAACACAGGAATAAGTGTCACAGGTACGGGATGGGGGACAAGTGGCTGGAGAGCAGCACTTGTGAAAGCGGTCTCGGGGTTCTTGTCAACAGGATGAACATGAGGTAGCAGTGTGATGCGGTGGTTAAGAAGGCAAATGTCACCCTTGGATGCATAGGCAGAAGCATGGCTTCCAGATCTAGGGAGGTGTTGATACTGCTCTACACAACTCTAGTGCGCCCACAACCGGAGTACTGTGTTGAGTTCTGGGCTCCACATTATAGGAGAGACATAGGTTAGAATCAGTTCAGTGCAGGGCCACAAGAATGGTAGCCAGGTTGGGAGGGATGACATATGAGGAATGATTGAGAGAACTGGGTCTTTTCAGCCTGGAGGAGACTCCAAGGGGATCTTTTACCAACTTATATGTATGTCAGGAGATGTCATGCAGAGGAGGGCCATGATGTTTTCTTCCCTGCAGTGGACAGCAGGGCTTGTTCCAAAGGGACAAAGCTCAAGGAACCAGGCTTCAGGTTGGATGTCAGGAAGTACTTCCTGACAGTTAGGATCCCTAGGATATGGAATGGGCTTCCAAGGGAGGTGGTTGAGGCCCTATCAGTGAGGATATTGAAGGAAAGATTGGATAACCACATGTTGGGGATTATATGAATGGAACCGGCTGGAGCTGGGGATCAAACTAAATGGCCAGGGAGGCCACTTCTGACTAACTTGTATAACCCCAGTCCTCCGTCAGCTTCACTGGCTTGCCATTGAAGTCCAGGCCCAATTCAAGGTGTTGGTTATCACCTATAAAGCCCTCAATGGCTTGGGGCCTGGTTATCTAAAGGAGCGCTTGCGTCCATATATGCCCTCCCGCCCCTTGAGATTGGCAGCAGAAAGATATTAGGAGGGTGAGTACCCAGAGGAGGGCCTTCTCTGTGGTGGCGCCCACCTATGGAATGCGCTCCCCAGAGAGGTCCGTCTGGCGCCATCGTTATTTGTTTTTCGGTGCCAGGCCAAGACCTTTTTATTTAAAAGTTATTTTAATTGTTAATTTATTGATTGTATTTATTGGGTTTTTATGTACGTGCCGAGATGTTTCCAGATTTTTAAGGCTAATTATATAATTGTTTGTTTATGTTGTAAGCCACCCCGAGGTTTTTTGTGAATGGGGCGGCATAGAAATTGTTTAAATAAATAAATATGAACAACAACAACTCGACCTTTCAGGAAACAACTGGCAGTTACTATCTGATGTTTCTGTCTGCTATAAAAAATGCATGACTAATAAATGTATATGGCAAGTTTCATCCCAAATGCTGAGAAAAAATTCAGCCTTAAATCCACTTCTTCCCTAATTTTAAGACTTTCTAAGAAGTTTGCATGAAAATTGTATGTATTTTGTGCACATTTTCCTAACACATGCATTTTATATACAATTTTGCTTCATACAGTCTTGTTTCAAGCTATATTCCTAATGAAATAGATTTTTAATATTTTCATTCATATGTACATTTTTGTGTGCATGTTTCCATAATATATGCACTTTGTATACGTTTTTTATTGGAGAACTCAGTTGCGATATTTGGCAGAGTTAGCTGAGCTTTGGTCTGTGTACTGGTTTAAAAGTGCAAAATTGGAGAACGAAACATTTTTTTTCCATGCCTATGCATTACAAATTGCAGAAAATGAGTTGAAGGGCAGCTGGAGTAATGCTGAGCAATATGATGTCACATTGCACACATTTAAAAAAAAAATAACATTCTCAAGACAGTGAATAAAAGAGACTCAGATAAGCAAAAGTCATATATTGCCTGTAAGACTTTAAGTCCCAAAGATGTAACTTTGCAGGTTAAACAAAACTGAATTTGTGAAATTCAGTTTTAATTTCAGCTGCAGTTTTAAATTGTGGGTAGACAGAAGTCTGCTAGACCGAATTCAATTAGGGGTACATGGTGTTTGGAGGAGATTTTTGCAAATAACGATACAGGAAGTGGGATTGCTGGTATGGTATAACCTCTTTCACTCTACTGCTGCACAACAGTTCGATGCACTGTAGTTTCTGGAGAAAAACTAACAGGACCAATGTAACCTAAGAAATCATTGAAACAATTTTAAATGCTCCCCTCCCCTCCTTCAGAAACAGCATCCCAACTTGTATGTATGTATGTATGTATGTATGTATGTATTTAAAACATTTCTATGCTGCCCCCATCGCAACAAAGCCTCGGAGCAGCTCACAACAAAAACAATAATATGTAGCATCATTGACAGCAACAAAGTCAAAATAAGTTTCATTGTAAGGACAATTTGGTTGAATAATAGAAAAAAATGTTGCACTTATCTTTCTTTTTTCCCAGCCAAATTTTCCAGCAGGTTAAACTTTATGAAACGGGTCAGCAAACATTCCACTTGAAATATAAATGAAACTCTGATTTTGACGATCACCTAGATCCATAGTTCGAGGAACACAACAGCATTTGTGGGCCTCTAATAAATAAGTTTCTGACTGGCAGCTGAATATGGTGTTTATAGGAGGGGCATTCATGCCCATGCTGCCATGGCAGGTGCTCATCTTTCTTGACATCTTTCTGGGTGTCAAAGATAATATGAAAAGGAAAACCATTTGCTTTCAAACAAATCCCATTTCTGTGAATGGAATATTTTCAAGTATATGTATTTATGGCCAAGGCAATAATGATATGTGATACTGAGTAACAGAAATTTCATCCATGTTTTATTTATTGCTTATTTCTTTATTGCATTTATATAGCACCCCAATAGCCCAGAGGGCTCTCTGGGTGGTTTACAAACATTGTTTCAGGTCAGGCCATTAAAAAAAATCACTGTGTTGGTCATCAAAGTTAGGATGACTAAATACAAACAAACAAACAAACAAAATTCTTACAGCTGCTGTCATAAGAATATTTTCTAGAGTAAGCCACAATGTACACAGTGGAACTAGAGCAATTCCTGCATGATGAAAGGTTGCAATGCCTTAGATTGTATTGCTTAGAAAAGAACAGTGGGTAACAGAAGGCGTGATAGAGGTGTTTAAAACAATGCCTGATTTGGAGGAAGTGGGTAGAAGGAATTTGCTACCATGAGGAATTGTGATAGGCAACCAACTTGGATGGCTTTAAAGGGGAATTAGACAAATTCATGGAATATAAGGTTCACAATGGACACTAAACATTGGAGCTATATATTACGTCCAATATCAGGGGCAGTATGATGGGGAAGATGGAAGGGAGGGTGATGTTGGACTAATGTCTTGTTTAAGGGGTTCCCACAAGCGACTGGTTGGCTACTGTGCAAACAGATTGCTGGGCTACACAGGGCTTTCTGATACCGTAAGATTTTATGCTCTTCTGAATAAACAGCCAAACTTCCGCTTCTCTTCTCTTCTCTTCTCTTCTCTTCTCTTCTCTTCTCTTCTCTTAACAACAAAATCTATGTTTACCATGAAGATATCTCACTGGTGACAATGAAGATTCCTTCTTTTCCATAAGTCACCAATTAGCAATTTACATTAGTTTTTGCTGCACAGGGTTTTTTGCTGGTCTTCATTTGATTATGTTAAGTACTTTCCTCCATAATAGTATATGTACAATTATTTATGCATCTGCCTTTCACTTGTTTGTTTTAGCATGGCTGAAAACTAACATTAGAGATTTTCTAGAGCAAAATTTTTAATGTCATGGATTTTCATTATTTTACATTGTCACAAATGTTAAGAATTTTTTCTTCAGCTTGACAGATCTTTGATAAGAGGGAAAACATTAGTAAAAACACTCTGTGAGGACTAATATCAGCCTAGGGAGAATGAACAGGACTGCCGAGGTTTATATTTGCTTTTGGGGTTTAAGAAAATAATGGGCAAGTTTTACAGAAATGTATGAGAAAATGCTTTGCATTAATATTAAAGCTTTTGGGCTTGCTTTGTTTGCATTTTAATTGTAATTCAAAAGGGAAAATATGCTTGAGATGCTATTTGCTTATATCATTTAGATTTGGGCAACATTTTATAAAAGCTAGGACAAAGCTGCAACATCCCATTACAACAAGGACCCATCCCATCTTGTGGCTATTCAGAGGCATTTTGGCCTACAAGTCCAAGCAACCAACAACTGGCTAGACCTGATGGGAGCTGTAGGCCAAAACTTCTGGACTCCATAAAATAGCTATCTCAGTTTAGAAGGACAATATCATTATTAAAACACAGGAACAGTAGAGATAACAAGCTTGAAATGCGATTTTACTTGTTATAGTAGATGCCTAAATTTGGGTGCACCCGGGGTTAATTATATATGACACCCATCCCTTGAAACAATGACAAGAACACTATAAAGAGAACGCCACCATAGCAGGGGGATGGTTGTTCGTTGGAGCCCATTGTTGCCTGTGTGCAGGGAGGTTTGTGGAACGGCAGAACATTCTGTCATACGAGTCCTCACACAATCTGAAGTGAAATAGTCCAGAACCAGTTTTGCCCACCCTCCACTAGACATGGGAACTAAAACTATGTTACATATGTTTTTCCTTTCTAGGCACGGTGCTTGCTGTTACTCATCCCAGCAAATAAGTGGCCCTATTGTGTCTTTATTTTATTAGTGTGAGCAGCTAGAGCTATCGTTCTTCTGGATTTAGCTCTGTAGAATGTGTTTCGCTGCAAAATCCTTTCTGTGACTATGCAGAAGTAAATCACATTGAATTCAATCAGTCTTTTCCCAGGTAAATGTGCATAAGATTGCAGGCTTAGTTAGTAATGAAGGCAGCTTGGTCCCTGGTGCATAGCATGTAGACATATGTGCATGAACAATAAAGAACCATGATCAAAATGTAGATGAGAATCCAAGGTCCTTCTCCGAGTGTCTCCAGAATAGGAGGCATAGTTTATGGCCTTTTGTGACAGGACCTTTTCAGTAGTGGCCCCACTCTTGATTGTGGTGTGCCTCATACCTTCTTTAATGTCTTTGTGGCACCAAGTCGTTTTTTCACGCTCTCAATGAATGTGGTAGTTTAGGACTGTTTTAGCCCTCTGTGTTTTCATTTTCTTACTTTGTGCTTTTAAATGTATCTAAAATGGCATAGTTGTATTCCTCTGCTCTGCTTAAAAAAAATTAAGGACTCTAATACTTTATTCACACACATATACATACTGCCCCATAGCCCACAAGGCTTGCTAGGCAGTCTACAAACACCATCACAGATATACAAACAATAAAATAGCCAAGATAAAACAATGACACAATACTAACAACTTGTGTTTTATTAGTTATATTCTAATTATCTTTAATTACTTTAACATGTTCATATTTTATCTTGCAAAGTATTCATCATCTGTCTTTATAGCGAGGGCTGTAAATTATATACATGTGTGTACAGGTACGTGTGCATGTAAGAACACACATCTGGCCACAACTGAGGAGCAAGTACTCAGATTCAAAAGGATCTGGACAGATTATGGAAGTGAGTGGGGGATAACAAGATGATGTTCAATCCAGATAAGTGCAAGGTCTTGCACTTGGGACATAGGAATGGGTGTCATAAGTACACGTTAGGGGACAAGTGGCTGGAGAGCAACACTTGTGAAAGGGATCTTGGGGTGCTGGTCAACTGCAGGCTAAACATGAGTCAGCAGTGTGACATGGTGGTCAAGAGGGTGAACGCCACCCTTGGTTACATAGCCAGAAGTGTGGCTTCCAGATCAAGAGAGCTATTACTGCCACTCTATACAACTCTGCTGCACCTGCAACTCGAGTATTGTATTCAATACTGAACTGAGTATTGTGTTCAGTTCTGGGCTCCACATTACAGGAAGGATATAGCCAGGTTGGAATTGGTGCAGCATAGGGCTACAAGGATGGTGGCCGGATTGCAGGGGAAGCTGTATGAGGCAAGATTGAGGGAACTGGGTCTTTCCAGCCTGGAGAAGAGAAGTCTCCAGGGGGATCTGTTGGTGACATATAGGTACATGAGGGGGTGTCACACAGAGATGGGTAGAGATCTTCTTTCACCTGTGGATGAGGGCAGGATGCATTCCAGTGGAGCAAAGCTCAGGGAACCAAGATTTAAGGTGGATGCAGGGAAGTACTTCCTGACACTTAGAACCCCTAGGGTATGGAATGGGCTTCCATGGGAGGTGGCTGAAATGGCATTCAAGGATAGGCTAGACATGCACATGGTAGGCATGTCATAAGCAGCGCTGGCTGGAGCCAGGGGTCAGACTAGATGGCCCAGGAGGTCTCTTCAGACTTGCTCTGTTTCTGTTTCTATCTTGGGTTTAAAGAGTAATACAGTGGTACTTTGGCTCACAAACTTAATCTGTTCCACTACTCTGGTTGTGACCCAGATTGGTTGTGATCCAAGTCAAATTTCCCCGTAAGGTTCAATGTAAATAAGGTTAATCCGTTCTGTAATGAGTCAACAGTCTGTTCATTACAGTTATGTTGGGGTGGTGCTTCTCAAAGAAATCCTGGCATGGGTGCGCTCCTGCAGGAAAGACGGGCACAATCTCAGCCATCTCCCCACCACACAACCAGCACGATCGTGGCCATCTCCCCACCACTCTCAGTGGGGAGATGGCCACGATCACATTTGTGTTCGTGCAGGGAAGATGTGCGTGATCACGGGTGTGCTCCTGTAGGAAAGACAGGCGCAGCACAGCACAGCCACAATCACGCACGTCTTCCCTGCATGAACGCGACTGCAATCATGGCCATTTCCCTAATAGGGGGTGGGGAGATGGCTGCGATCTTGGTCACCACCCAATATGGAGTTCGCAACCCAAGTCAAAATTTTAATGAAATTTTTGTTCTCGACCCAATTTGGTTGTGAACCAAGGAATTTGTGAGCCGAGATACCACTGTACATAGTAGTGTGTGGGAAGGGTGGGGAATGATAGTGATTTGTCATAAAATTAAATTGTAAAAGTAATTGTAATTTTCCTTTTTCAAACTGAAGGACATCTTATATTAGTAGGTAACTCTGTCTGAAAATAAGGACTGGCCCAAGGCATTTTCTCCATGAGGTAAAGGGCAAAATGTCACCTTCCCACATTCAGTGTACAAAAATCTAACCTGGCAGCTAAAATATATTTCAACTAAAGTGACAGGGGTGCACCCTCCATTGCAGCTGAGGTTAGCTTGCTATGTTAGTAAGTTCCAGGGAGGTGCATGGTATGCACAGACCAGCCTTCCAACCACTGCCATTCCTCAACATGTATTGGCCGAGATAGTTGCCTCACTTCGTCTTATGGTAGGACCACCCCTGGTTCAAATCCATATTTTCATTTCACAGTTTACTTTGTTATCATTAAAGCCCAGTGTTAATGATTTTCCGGTCATCCACTGTGATTCAGTCCAACCCATTGTCTGGCAAGCAGACTGCCTTGTTGATCCATGTTGTGCATGGAACCATAGAATTCATGGTACTGGAGTATTCAAAAGGGACCTTCAAGAGTTTAAAAATATGTGCATAAGTGGTTCTAGCTCTAGGCCAAAACTTCTGGAAGATATGACCCCCTAATAATTGTTCAGCTGCTAGTTAAATAATCAGATCTTTCAAGAAAAGAAGGGTGTCACATTGTTTTATTGGTGGCTTGCATTATGGATTAGTTCATATATGGAAAATATATGCTGGGAGTAGCCAAACTGAAGCTCATGAGCTGCACGCAGGTCTTTGAGCTTATATTTATTTATTTATTTATTTAAAATATTTCTATGCCGTCCTATTCGCAAAAAAGCCTCAGGACGGCTTACAATATAAAACATAACATAAACAACATAAATAACACAAATAAATTCCCGACCCACACTGGCTGCAATTAAAAACATAGAAAAGACAATATTAAAACTTATTAAAATACCACTGGAATAAAAAGGTCTTAACTTGGCATCGCAGCTCACAGGGAGAGAAATGCATTCACGTGCAATCCTGCCTGAGATCAATAAAAAAGGAGCAACCGGGAGCACCTTCCAGCGAAACTGCTGTGCTAACGAAGGTGCTGTTGTTCTCTGATCCTCAACCAGCCGCAGGGGTGTCTGCAATTGGCCAGTTGGGAGCCAGCCTAGGCCAATGGGAATGCGGCGCAAGTGCAGGAAGGGCAAAATTGCAGGCTTGCTTCTTAGGTGGCCTGCGTGTCACAATGGCCAGAGGTGGTTTGGACACTGTCACTTGGCTTCGGCCTACCTCAAGGGGTTGCTGTGTAGCTAAAAGGGCAGTTCACTATTCATGTGTACCATCCTGAGCTACTTTTTTTTTTTTTAAGGGCAACACTATTGTAACCTATAATTAGTAAAGAGCCTCTTCTTACTAAACAAGCTGATTGGGTATCTTGTTATTCTTTGGCTTGGGGAAGGGTTTCTTGTGGATAGTATCTTTGCAGGAAGTAATCTTTTGTTTCTTATCTGCAATATGTCACTTTTAGTAATGTCTGTTTGGTAATAATAAATAAATATTTGTTCATGGCTTGCACTTCTCAAACACCTGACATTTACCATATGCAAGGCCGCCCTGATATATACTGTCTGTAGAGTGGATTTTCCATCAGGCCTTTGGCTGTGAACTGATCATTCTTGAAATACATTAAAAACCCAAAGCAATCTGTTTACAATAGCCACAAAGCCTGGTGAAGTTATGATGTTATTATGACCACTGGAATAGATCATAGGCAAAACTTTAGAGATGTGCCTATTATACTTATGTAGGTGAGAAAAATCCATGCCTTCACCCAGTACTGTTCAGTCAGCCCCAAAGTGATGTTTCAGTGGTAATAAAACATCCTCTAACACAAGATTATTCTCATCTAAATGTCTTCTGATGGTCCTTCCTTGTCTCGGCATGAACCACATCTCACATCAAGTACCACAGACTCCTCTGAGTAGAAAAGCGGAATACACTTGTCCTAGTGGAATGATAACCAACACCTCTTTTAATCACCAAGGCAGGTGTTTGGGATGGCTTTTGGACTAGGTGAAAATGTTCCAGAGTGTCGGACTAACTCCTATCAGCCCTAGTCATCATAGCCATTGGTGAGGGTTAAAAAAAAAATCAGTTATGTGGAGAAAATTAGTATATCAGCAAAAATGTTAAAACTAGAACCTTTATCTGCAAACTCCTGAGATATTTTTACCAGATGGAACATTAAAAAACAGTTTGAAGTGATGCTTTCCATAAAGGCTGTCCCAGATGATTGTTTAATATATGTATAGATCTGCTGTGATATGATTTTTCTCTATTTCAGCCATCTATGCTATCCTAGGTTTGTTTTGCTGTTTGCTGGGATTTACATGTCTTTTATTATTAATAGTCCTTTGTTATTAAAAATGCAAAAGAGCAATGCTTGTCCTTGCCTAATCAGCTGATTTAGAGTAAGGTCCAAATTGGCCCACCTCACACTTATAGAATTCCTAAAATAAGAACTCAGTGGAGTCATCTTCTCAGTGTGTTATTGCGGACAAGCAGAAATAATTCCATATGGCCTATTCTTCATGAATTTTCTTCAGCTTCTATCTTCCAGTTATGTTTCCTAGATTCTGTACTTATTTCCTTATATTAGTATTAGTTAGTGGGAAATACTGACTGTTTAGTTAACCAGTGAACCCATTTGACTGGCAGTGATCAGCTTACTTACTTTGAGACTGGATCTAAAATTTTCATTGGTTCAAATTCTGATTTTAATACCTGTGAAGGTTTGCATGGCAATACGGTACTGAAAATATGCAGTATTTTCTGCCTGCCTGCCTTCAGCAGCCTTCCTTGCACCTGGTGCCCACATATTTTGGACCACAACTCCCATCTTCCCCAATGGTTAAGCTAGCAGGGGGTAATGAGATTTGAAAGGCCAAAATGTCTGGAAGGTATCAAGCTGGGGTAGAACCAAGGAAGGGAAAGGAGAGTAGAGATCTGCAGAATGGTGTAGATTTGACTGTCACTGGATGGAATTTCTGGGCAGAGGAGAGGTTCTCATCCATAGTTGATCCTAATTGCAACCCTTTGATGTGTGAATGGTTGCTTTTGTCCCATATTGGAGAAGTTAAAATGTCATTCTATCTTTTACCCATGATCTTGTGTCTGCATGCCAAGAACATTCTTACTCTGTTGTTATTAAGGATATATAAGAATTCATTTCAGTTTGGTTTTGATCAGGATTTATTCAGTGTGTACCTTCTGAACTGAACAAGGACTTGGACCCAAAGTGCTGCCATTTCTGAACTTGTACCGTATTTTTCGCTCTATGAGACGCACCTGACCATAAGACGCACCTAGTTTTTAGAGGAGGGATCTATGGAAAGCTTCCTGATAATCACAGGCACATCCCCCATCACTTTCCCATGGGCTTCATTAAAAGACGGGTTGCCATTTGAAAACACACGCCGACGTGTGATTAACAGCTCTCACCTGCACCAGAGGAGGGGGGCGGAGCAGGGAGCGCCGAGCGTGTGCCGGCCAGGTGGTGCCACGTGGTGCAGGCGGGCCGGCAGCGTCCTGGGCGTCGGGCACACACACATTCACTCTATAAGACGCACAGACATTTCCCCTTACTTTTGAAGGGGGAAAAAGTGCATCTTATAGAGCGAAAAATACGGTAATTAATATGTCTGACAGAATGCATGCATTTGAAAAATTAGCATGAAACAAATATTGGAAAATACAATATAAACAAATTTTGGAAAATACACACAAAAATTCTTCAGTCAATGGGAGGAGAAGGCATCTCTTTCAAAGATGCACACAGTTGAAGTGTACATTTAGAAAAACACAGAGAAAAATATGCATGGCTTGTCATGTGAAAAGTGAAAAACAAACCCCTCAATCAGATAAAGACTTGAGTTAGAATGAGCTTCAAGTTGGAATTTGAAGAAATTTGGTGAGCTTGAGTTTTGTTGATCAGTTATTACTAAGTGTTGTGCTTTTGGGTGGCTAGATTAAAAGATTGAGAGAACCCATGCAACTAACAGAAAGTGTAAAGTATCCATGTGGTGCTATCACCATGGACTGTCAAATATTGGTTGGACAATTACATGCCCTAAATGGTTTCAGCCATTGCTTTTCTTCAGGAACAAAATATATTGGGAAAAAAACTTTCATCCTAGAATCTATATTGTCTTTCCCTTTTCAGGAAAAAGATGACTTCTAAAATAGTGGTTTGATCCTAAAGCACAAGGATCCAACTATGGGAGGAAAGCAACATGCCTATGAGCTGTATCAATACACAAGACCTCCCTGTACACTCATTCATCATAATGATGAATTAGTCTCTGTATGCATGCATGCATGCATGCATGCATGCGTGCGTGTATAGATATGCTAATCTATCATGAATCAATTGAGGGTGCCAGCCTGCATGCAGGATCATTCATTGGAGGAATGAAATTTTAGGGCTTCCTGACCACCCACCAGGACTTCCCACTTGACATAGCTGGTGTTTCTGCTGATGACCTAATTTATAGGTGTGCAACCCATGGCCAATGGGTTGCATGCAGTCTTCAGAAGCTGCCTGTGCAACTCTGTGTGTGTGTCCTGGTCTCCCATTCCTCTCCACACCACCACTGTAACACAGCATCCATGAGAGGATTCAGCCCCATGCAACCTTTTCCCAATCCTTCCGGACAATAGAACATAGGAAGATAACTCTTCTCATGCACTCTATTTCCCAGCAGAGCCAAAAATACTGTGAAAGAGAGCATGTGAGAAGAGTCACCCTATTTGTGGCGATGTACAGGAAGTGTCTGTGTGTGGAATGCAAAAAAGATTTGGGCAGTAGCCCCAATTGCTCCTAAAATCCTTCTCCCACCTGTAAGCACTCATTTAGTTCCATCCGTTACTGTGGAGCTGGGGACTATAAAGCTGGTTGGGAGAGGGCTTGAATACAAGTGGAAGGAAACTAAACAAAACATAGCTATGAGCTCATTATTGTGCCTAATCTGTGGCAGGGGTGACAGGCAAAGAAGTCATACTTCACTACCACAGTGTCTTCACAGTGTAGTCCAAGAGACCCCTTTCAGCTGGTTTAGGACTTTCAGCAGTGTAAGAATACTTCTAGAGTCTATGTAATATGTTTGATAAGCATGTTCAGGGTAAATTTGCTTGTGTTTGCCTTGATTTAGATATGACTGTTACGATTTATCTACAGATTTATCTGGATCTCTGGTTAGTTTTATTTTATTGTATAGCTTCCGATTGTCAAGGCCTGAAGATATAGACAAGGCATTAGGAGAGGGGAGCCTTATCATTTGAGTCCTCAGTTTTACCCTTCTGGGGTTATAACATTGAGCAGGATGGGGTTAATTGATTGGTTCGGTCTAAAGGGTACCTCATTGAGAGAAGAAAAAGCCCCAGCCTTCTTAAAGGAGGTGGCTAGAAGACTTCTTTAAATTAGGGAGTCTTCCCAGATTAGGAAGAACCTGATGAGTTGGTTGCTAGTATCCCCTGTTTGAGCAAAGTGCCTTCTCACAAGCAGTTGTTGCCATGCAACCCTGGGCACATTGGGAGATTTTTCTGGACTGACTTGAGTCTGCTTTCAGATCTAGTTTTAGCATGGAATTTAGCTTGGCCAGCCTGATGGATGACCTATGCTAGGAAAAGTGTGGCCCTGCTAATTCCCCCAGGGCAGCGGTGGTGAACCTATGGCACACATGCCACAGCAGGCCTGCAGAGCCCTCTCTGTCGGCATGCAAGCCAAGTCGCCCCAGCATCACCCCAGCAGCCGAGCATCAGATAACAGCACACATAGGGGCCATGCACATGCTTGGAAAGGAGCAGTGGTGTCAGGCAATGACGTCACGAGCCGCGACTCATTAGCTTTCACTTGGCCAGTCAGTGCGCTGCCAGGAATATATATATGTTTGCTTGGAGTGGCTGCGAGTTGTTTTTTCTAAACTAAAACCTCAGTTTTCAGGTTTTATTGCAGTGTTGGCACTTTGCGATAAATAAGTGGGTTTTGGGTGCAGTTTGGGCACTCGGTTTCTAAAAGGTTCACCATCACTGTCCTAGGGCTCCCAGCGGCCTTCAGTAACATTGACCATCGTATTCTTCTGGACAAGTTTTCTGGGTAGGGGCATAAGAGCACTGTGCTTCAGTAGATTCAGTTCTACTAGGAGCACCAATTCCAAAAGGTGGTGTTGTGGACCTAGTGCTCAGTCCCAGGACATTAATACTATTGGGTCTCATAGGGTTCCATCTCTTCCCCCAAGCTTTTAAGCATCTACATGAAGCTCCTGAGAGTGGGGTGTAGTGTCATCAATATGGTGATGACATCCAATTTTGCTTATCTTTTATATCTGATTTAGGTGAGCTGGTAGACCCAAGTGACTCCTAAGGGAACCTCTGTGGCACAGAGTGTCCCTACCAGGTAAGGCTAGAATGTCCCTTTTGAGCAGGGATAGCTTGATCAAAAATTACAGTTAGTTACAATTAGCTTGGCTGCTAGTGGGCTGAGCAACAGAAACACATCTCAGCATTTCTGGTCTATGACCAAGCACATTTCAAAGTGCTGGGGATGAGTACAGTGCCACCGCTGAGGACTTTGTTGCAGTAAAAGCTCCTGCCCTGACATTATGTGGTCTGAGTAGAACGCACAGGCATACTGCAGGTGGTGCAATATATCACAATATTTACAAAGTACACAGGGCCACTTGAAATAAATCGTTACAGAGTGCACACCTATTTTAATGAAAGGAACTGTGGTAGTCTGTAAACATGTGCTTTCTATCTGGAAAGGTATTCCCCACCCACAAATAGTGGGACCATTAAGCCTCATGAAAGGCTTGTTCACGCTGCTTTCTTACCACCCAGTAATAAGGACTGTCTCTTGAATCCTGTCAAAGGGTAATGTGCATGGAATGTTACACAGTCCTTTAAAAAAGAACTGGATGACCAGTTTGGAAACAATACTGGTGTGCAAGCTAGTCTTTCCAATGATCAGGAAAAATTTTCTATAGTCAGGTCAAATTCTGTTTTCATTATAATGGATCAAAATTCATAAATATATCTCTATCTTTCTTTCATTCTCCTTTTCTTGAAGTTTCGGCAATACTTGACAAATTATTAAGAAGAGAGTAGAGTGGGGAAATAGAGATGGTTAACTGGAAAATTTTTAAAATGTCAGGTTTTCAAGAGAAGGCTCCAAAGACTGAATTACTTTCCCCAATGACCTAACCAATTACTAGTATTTTTGTAAGGATCATGAAGACAAACAAATTAATAGCCCAATCCACAAATCAGCTCACCCATAATGCTTGTGCTCTTGCCTATCTGCTTGCCTTAAAAAGAATATGCTAGAATAAGCCTGAAATGGTTTAAATCCAAATACTCCACTTCAAATAGCATGTAGACCACGTTAGTGTGGCTGCTGCTGTGTAATCAAGTCAACTTGCTTTCCTAGATCAATCCTGTTGATGCTTTTCTTTGTTTTATCATGTTACATCAGGGTGCAAGAAAGCAAAATACAAGCTGAAGACTTTTTAAAAGGTCTGGATCATCTGGATATTCTGATCCTTTGAGAAGTTGTGTGAAGAATCTGGACTACAGTAGAAAGGAACAAAGTTTTGAATTTTCTGGCGGCCTAAATCTTTATCCAGTCTTGGAACATTTTCCATATCCTTTCCATAGTAGAATTTAGAATAAGAAGAATCAGAATTCAAAGACAGAATAAACACCAGGAAAGATATGACAGGAAGAGAGGGAAAAAGCTTGAAAAAGAGGCAGCCATTTCTGAAGGTACAAGGGCATCTCTTAGAGTGTAACGTATTATTTACTTAGGTATGAGTCTTGAGGGCCAGGGGAGGCTGATGACCCTTTTGTCATAGAGGCACCTCATCAACTGCAGCTTTTTCCAGCTTTATAGGAGCTACCCATGGTGTGAACTGCATCCGCACAGTAGGTTAACTGCACCATGGATAGCTCCTATGAAGCTGGAAGGGAAAAAACCTGTACTGGATCATAAAATAGTAGAGTTGGAAAGAGCCGAAGGGCCATCAGGTACAACCCCCTGCTCAGTGCAGAATTCCAAGTTAAACCATCTCTCTCAGATGGCTGTCCCGTTGCATCTTGAATGCTTCCAGTGTGGGAGAGCCTACAGCCTCCCTAGGTAATTGGTTCCATTGTCATATTGCTCTAACAGGCAGGAATTTTTTCCAGATGTTCAGCCTGGTTTCTGTAACTCAAGCCTGTTATTGCATGTGCTGCATTCTGGGATGATCGAGAAGAGATCCTGGCCTCCTTCTTTGTGATAACCTTTCAAGCACTTGAGTGCTATCATATCTTCCCTCGGGCTTGTTGAGGCTAACCATGCCCAGTTCTTTCAATCTCTCTTCAGAGGGGTGTGTTTCCAACTGCTGGGTCACCCTTGTTGCTCTTGTCTGACCCCTTTCCAGTTTGTCTGCATCTTTCTTAAACTGGTGTTCAGAACTCAACGCAGTACCCCAGATGAGGCCTGACCAGTGCTGACTAGAGGGAAACTAGTACTTCACAGGATTTGGAGGTGATAGTTCTATTAATGCAGCCTAATATAGCACTTGCCCTTTTTGCAGCCACCTCATGAGGAGTCCCACTGAGTCACTAGTCTCCCCTATTGAGGGATTTCTGCCAGCTTTGTGGGTTAGGACTTTTTTATTAAGTCAGGATGTGGGGCTTTCCTTGAGTTATCCACTTTACTGCTCCCTTATAAAGTATGTGCAAGTTTAGCTGTGTTGTGATGGTGCCACATTGTGTATCCCTGCCCACATTCCATGGAATTGGACATGATGACATGTTGCCATAGAAACACGTGACTGCATGTTACAGACTGTTATGAAGAAAGTTTGTGACACAGGGATGCCATTTTTTGTGGTAGTCCAATGCCAAAGTGCAAGACAATGTTCTGTCCCCTGAAAGTCTTCTAGTCTGTGATACATCATTTGAGAATCTTGTTACTCTCAGGTAAAAGGAAGAAAGAATACTTAAAGCTGTAATCCTAAATATGCTTACCTGGGAGAAAGTCTAACTGAACTCACTGAGCCCTATTATTGAGTAGCCATGCACAGGATTGTGTTGTAAGTGTACAATGCAATTGAAACATAGAAACAGAGCGAGTCAGAAGGGGTCTCCCGGGCCATCTAGTCTGACCTCTGGCACCAGCCGGCTCTGCTCACGACATGCCCACCATGTGCTTTTTGTTGCTCTTGCTTTACAATGATGTAGAGAATGTACTTACTAGGAATTGCAAACACATAATAAATACGAAAAGAAAAAACCAGTTTAGGCATCCGTTGTGGCAATAGCATTAAAAGCATCTTGCTTTCATGCCGACAGAGAACTACTGTGTGTGAGCAGGGACAATGGCCATTGCCTTTAGCTATTTATAATCTTTGTTACAAATACATTGTAAGAGCAAATCTTTTTAAGAACAGTTAATTAAAAAGGTGGAATTGTTCAGTATAACAACTATGTTTAGCCATTAAGAAAATAAGCATGTAAATGTAGGAATCAATTATAAAATTTCAACCATATCAGTATTGTTCAGAATCTGGAATGCATCTTATTTCCAAAAGGATGCGATATTTAAGAAGATGGGTACTGTGTCATCTCCTGTCTAAGGGCCTTGTTTTGATCAGAGTTTCAATAGGAATTTGCTCAGAAGCCCACATATATCACTCCATATTTTTAAAAAGAGAAGTGGAATGGAAGTATAACAAGCACATTAACAAAAGAACACATAATAATGTGGTGGAACCCTCTTTGACTATCTCACTGTGCACTTGTGAATGTTGTCAATACATTATTTTTAAAAAGTCAAGTTGGTGAAGTATTTTTAAGTGAATTTTATTCTAGCAAATATGTTTTAAATTAACTTCAAAGTCTCTGGAAATTCAAAAGGCACTTTTAGAGGACAATCCTACCAGACTGCCACTTGATAGAAAAAATGGTTTGGATCGCAGAGCCATCCATTGATCTTAAATGCTACCAGCCAGAGCCAAGCAGTATAGGAGGAAAAACAAAGACATTTTGGCTTTCTGCTCATGTTTAGCTACAAGAGCCCCTGAACCCATCTAGTTTGCTTACCTTTGCATGGGTGAGAACAGGAACAGAAAAGATTGTGGATCTTGATGGACCTATTTTCGTGACCCCTTTTCTTCTCTCCTGCCCTTTTCTGAGCTTGCAAACTCGGGTGAGAAATCTGCCTCAGAGCTCTCCAGAGCAGCTGGAAAAGGTAGGTGGAAATCCAAGTGAGGATTTCCCAGCCCTGAGGTTGTAGGGGCCATAGAATTACTCTCTTGGCATCAAAACCTAGTGCATATTTATGCTGTTAAAATTATCTTCTTTTGGATGATGATGATGATGATGATGATGATGATGATGATGATGATGATGGTGATGATGATGATGCATTTTCAAATTGGTTCTCTTATCAAATACCATGATCTGATAGGAAACAACATATATTTTGCCATTTTTCTTCCTATAAAAATGAAAATTATATTCTTTTAGAATTTAATTTTCAAAGCCCCATTTTGCTGCCAACCTGGTGCACCAATAACATTAATTACTCTGATGGAGCTATTTTATCACCAAGAATTGCATGTTAAGCAAATGAATGAGCAAATGAATGAGCGGTATGAGGTGCCATTTAGGGTACAATCCAGTGAGGCTGCCTGTAATTCTTCGCTCTTATGACCTTGGATATACAGCCGATACTGTTCTTTCTGTGCCAGCAGAAAGTGAGAAGGGCACTCCATGGGTGGAGATTTTTTCTGACATCAGTCGGGACTCCAGATAATCTTATGGCCCTCTAGATGCTGTCTGGGGCCCATAGAAATTCCCCATCCAGCACTTACAAAAAGTACTGTAGAAATATGAAGTATTTTGATTACTAGGTAGTTAGGATTTAGAGTGAAAGTAGTAAATCTACAATACTATGAATGCTTATTTGGGAATTATTTACATTCCCCAGTCTCCAGTGGGACTTATGTCAAGGAAATAGACAAATGCACAGAAGGATATATATTTGCATCTTTTCAAAGTTTTCATTGCCACACCACTGTATTTCTGATACGACTGTGCTGAATGAAAGGAATGGGCTTTCAAATGTCCCCAAATGTTCTCCATTAACTGTACTTATTTCTGCTACTGTTTGCATTTCTTTCCCCTCTCTGCTTATTGCTTTGACCATTCCCATCCCATGCACTGCCCTTCTCCTTCACTGAGCGATCCCAAGTAATGAGGGCTCACATGCTGAAATCCTCAACCTTTTTGTTCCTGTGGACACATTTGAGAAGCTGTTGTGGACATCACCACAAAGTGCCTAATCAGTGGATCACTGCTTGGCCATCTCTACCTGTCACATAAATGGATCTTAGACTGCATCTTACTCAGCAAAACCTTTTGCTTCCTGTCAATTAGACATCTCAGCATGTCTCTTTAATAAGGGATTGGCGAATTCAGTGAACTGTTGGTGGTGCAATTCAGCTAATGATACTTTAAAAAAATGTGTTTTGGCAATATCTAGCCATTGCTTCTTTTGGAGAACAGCCTTCAATATTCACTGATCTACAGAGTCTTTTCAGTTATTTACCTGCTTCATGGAAATTAACAAATGGTCAGCCTAAATGGAGTCACTGTGCTCTTTTGACACCTAGATGACACTTGAAGGATAAACACTCACTTCCTATAATGATTGAGAACCTTACAATGTTTTCAATATGTGAACAAGTGGCATATAGGAACCAACTTCAAAGAGATACTTATATAGCTCTTTGGTCCACTTTTGTTAAAGCCTGTGTCTAATTACTAGAAAGTTGTATGTGTCCATGTACAATTATTAAAAAGGAGGATTAAAAAATAAATATAGAGTGTCTGCAGGCAACGTTTTGGGGGCACCTTTGAGGGTGCCGTTGGAGTGCCTACAGGTGCCGTAGTTCCTGTGCATGCCACATTGGGAACCTCTGATGTAATAAGTGCCAATGTTCAGGACCGTAATTTGCAAGTAAATATATTGATTTCAGCAAGGCCAGTGACAAAAATGAATTGCAGTATTGTGGATTGAAAGATGCAGTACTCAGCTGGTCTGGAAAACTGTATCTATCAAGGTGAGACAATCAATAGCTGACAAGTAGGCAGGGTTTGTCGAAGATCTAGTGTTATTGAACACTTTCATTAATGTGGCTATGCCTAGGTGAGCAGCTGAAATCAGGCTTAAGATCTCAACAACAGAGATGGGGTTCATCTGGCACTACTGTGACAGCTTTAGGATCCCAGAGAGCAGCAGAAACTCTGTGTCTCCCTAGCTCTTGCCCAGCAGTTGCACATGACAGTGCTAAAGGAGGATATTCTACACCATACTGGATGGTGCTGGGGAGAGAGCAGAAACCTGGATGCTAGGTTACCACACCAGATGCTCTCCTGGCAGCCAGCAGAGCACAAACATGCAAATGGCTTTCCAACTAGTAATAGGAGGCAGTTTTCCTGGTACGGTCCAGCAATTACACAATCTTTACAGTTTCACTGTTAAAACATTTCTTTATGATTGCAGCATTATACAAGCTATATTATACAGACAAGAATGACACCTATATGTAAGGGAAGGGGAGTGGAAACCTACAGATCTGATAACAACTCTAAGGAAAATATAAGATTATAGTATCTCAGCAATATGATCCAGGTGCAAAATATATATTGTTATCTGTTATCAGATTCAGACTTTTGCTATCTTGGAGGATGTCCCTTTGCGTATTGGCTATGGTAAAACGTGTGCAAAAGGGTTATCATATATTGTTTTAAATTGTCATGTTACCATATTTAATAATGGTTTATTATTTATTTTATCATTCTCTATTAACCCTTTGTTTTGCTGCTTCATTGGTTTTTCTAACTTGAGTTTTTACTTAACTGTGTCTTACAGCTATAGCATCTGTGGTAATTCTAGCTGGAAACATGATCTGTGCTTTATTGTATTGTATATTTGTGCATGTGTGGGAGTGTTTGCAAAGCTCATAAGCAACAAACATACAACTGGCTGACTGATAATTGCCCAGGTATACACACGCATCTCTGGAACTACCATCCACCTGAGATAGATTCATTCATTCATTCATTCATTCATTCATATATCATCCAGGAACTGAGACTCTCTGAGTGGTTTACAAGAATTCTTAAAAACTGCAATAAAACCATAAAATTATTCCAAGTATAACATTTAAGAATTTTACAACTAAATGTTAAATTAGTAAAACAGTTAAAATGGATGCCCTCATCAAGCTATTAAATGGCAACTTTAAATGCCT
Source organism: Varanus komodoensis (assembly GCF_004798865.1). Classification (NCBI taxonomy): domain Eukaryota; kingdom Metazoa; phylum Chordata; class Lepidosauria; order Squamata; family Varanidae; genus Varanus; species Varanus komodoensis. The sequence goes on from NW_025335761.1 coordinate 8,521,442, forward strand.
TGGCATAAAGAGCTTCCTTGCCTTGATGCAGTAACAAAGCCAGGTGAGTCTTGGGGGAAGCATTAAGCAAAGCATTTCCTGCAGCACTGCATTTATAGGATTGCTTTATGTTGCAATGGCTGCATTTATGCCCCATCGCAGGAAGGATGCCAGCAAGCCAGAAGGGATTCAGAGAAAAAGCTTTAAGGCACAAGTGCAAGTGTGGCTTGTAGAATGGTTAAACTGGAAATGCTGTACAAAATAATGACAATTGATTTCTTATCACTTGATGACTTGCATCAGTTACTACCACTGAAAAGCAAAGTCTCCGAGGTAAAGCCAGGTCATATGAAAGTTGCAACTGTTGTGTTCGATGGCTTATCAGATTGATCATTCGCACATACAAGTTGACATCTGCTTGTACTTGGTCACAGATTAGCAGAAAACTAAGATTTTTCCAACATATGAAAGGCTCCAAATCCAGTCCCCTCCTTTGGCTCCTTTTGACAGTTAGCAGAAGGGAAAGTGTTAAAGGAACCCCCAGACATGTGGGAACTTTTGCTGAGAAGTGGGCATTTGTGGGGATTTACATCTCTTTTGCAGCAAGAGCCTCATGTTCTGCTTTAGTTCCCATTGGAGTGTAAATTTTGCACTTTGTCCTGAGCCTCTAGGGCTTTGACAAGTTGAAAAGTGCACTTCCCCACTTTTTTTTTTTTTTTTTTAAGGAAAAGGGGTTTTGACAGCTTTTCCAAAACTGGGTCCTTTTAAAAATGTGGGGTTTGGGAACTGACTGATTTTGGACTGGGACATATGAACAGTCCTGTACACTATAGGAAATGGCTGTATCCTGCTGCTAATTAGTCTACAGACTTAGATCTTGCAAGTTCAAAGCAGGTCCAGTGACTCTTAAAACCTAAAATTCCTACAAAGTACCAAGAAAATGTAGCAACAGTGACTGACCCCTGAAGCCTAGGGAAAGGAGTAGAGGGAAGGAGAGGTGCTGTAAAACTGGAATGGCTGAACAAGCTGCAGTAAGCCCTGACTCTACATTACAGCACACTTTAGCCTAGACTGAATGAAACCATTCAATCTTGCTCCACCAGAGCAGTTTCATTTCCAGTCCTCCAGGAGCATGACTTAATTGATTAGGCACATCAGCTGATTCAGAAAAATCTCTAGTTTGCATATAGGCTTGTGTACTAATTTCCAAGTCTGAGCTGAGCACCATGTCATAACAGAATTACCAGAACATCCAGGGCAAACTGGAAAGTTTCTGTTTACCTTGTTGCCATTGTCTATTATTCTTCCTACTACTTGGGAGACAGCAAAACTACAAATATATTTGTGTGTTCAAGAGTATATTTGCTCACCATGGCATACCTTAGTTTTTGGAAACAGATAAGGGGCCATAAACTTCTGGCACTGCCTTCAAACACTTTGCAGTTAATTTTTATTTTCAGCCTATCACCTGTAGTCCACATGTCCTTCATAATAATAGGGGAGCAGAACAAGTTTTTGGACAGTGAAGAACATGTTCCTCCAAAATGAGAACATATGCATAAGCCCTGTGATATATCATTAAATCCCCTTCAAGCACCTCTAGAATCCAGCAGGGCTGTTCATGAACTGACCACTCCATACAACCCCATCAGCCATTGGAGGTGACTCAGCTCCAAACACTGTGAACATACAAGAGGTCCATCAGAAATATAAACTGATGAAAATCAAGGGTTCAGTGGAGGAAGATAGTTCACCTGTCCAACTTGTCCAGGCAGGTGGAAGGCTTTGCCTTCACAAGTGGGAAAGAACCTGTCTCCATGCTTTCATTCCTTCTCAGCTTCAAGGCAGACCATTGTTGTCCTATACACATTTTTCCTTAGGTTTCCCCCCACCCCCACCAGCTTCTGTGCTCCCTCTGGATTTTCCTTCTCTAGGGGAACTTTCAGGGTTCAAACAAGTGGGGAAGAAGAGAAGAGTGAGGCTTGGTGTCTTGCCTAATTTGTGCCAGCCAGGCAGAAGAGAATATCTCTGGGATAGTGGGCAGAGGATGTAGTACATGAAAGTGAATGCTCTGGGTATTAAGTGTGCCTGTGCAGGACTGTCCCCTCTGTTGGAGCAGGCAGACTCACCGGAGTCTGGAACTCAGCTCCAAAATGTTATTGAAGTCCATGGAATAAGGGTGGCTCTTGTGGAGCAACATCTTCCTGGCAAGGTGGAGTACAAAAACTGCCAAGTAGACAGCAGAGGGGGTAATAGGGATGACATTGGGACTACTAGAAAAGTTACATTCTCCTCAGCACCAGACAGGAAAGTGGACTACTCTATGGTAAAAGCGTGTTTTTCGTTTGCAGAACTCTTGGTGCAAGTAAAAGACTCTAATTGGCCTCTAGAATGTGTATTGTGGGCCAGCAGACACCCCAGGCTCTTTAGGTGGATAATTCTCCCTTTCCAGAGAAAGAAGTCACAGAGTTTCAAGATAGGAAAAGAGCTCTGTGAAGTAGCAGACGTCTCCGGCACTGCTAAAGGGCAGTTTTTACCGGGAGTCCTCAGCTATTTAAGAAAGAATGGGTGCTAGCCTTAATAACAAATGGCAGGGTGCCCAAGGTTTGTGGTCCCAGGGGGACACTGCCAACAGCACAGCACAACCTGGCTGGAGAAGAAAGTGGTATATCTAGTTCAGCCTTTGCAGTGTCTACTTCAGGGTTAGGAACCCTCTTCAGAGAAGCAGCTGGAGTGCTCAGAGAGAAGTAGTACTGAGAAGCAGCACACGCCAGGAAAATGAGAGGCAGACCAGGAGGGCTGTTTGTGATATGGCCACATGTCCACCTCACAAGAGGAAGAGCAATCCACTTCTTAGATGGAGGCTGAGCATCCATTTGGCCCCCAAGAGCAGTGGTGTCTGACAGGACAGGGCCGATCAAAAGAATAATTCATTTTTTGAGAGCTGTCAAGAGAAACCAGAGCAGGATGAGGGAACAATCTCTTAGGCAGTGGCCAAGGCACCTTGCCAATGGGCACCCTGCCCCCAGACATTGCCATAGTGGAGGCCTCAGATCCTTGCAGTTGCCCAAATGTGGCTATATATTATTTTATATATTAAAAGTACTTATTTGCACGGTGGGGGGGGGCAGAAGCTTCTGACAGCCATAGACAGCCCTCCATGGGACTGTTTGGGCACTTTCAAGGAGCTCAGGGTAGAAGAAAGTAAAGGGAAGAATAGTTGGGGTAAGTAAGAAGACATCTTGCAATCACAGCAGAGCATAGGGCAGATAATCCGCCTCCCCATTGTGTCCCCCAGATTACCTGCAGGAGGACTGAGAAGGAAGTGAGAGGAAAGAGGACAATCACAGTGAGTCCAGTCATCCATTGAGCTTGCCATTGGTTGTTCACATGACAACTCACTGTGACTAATTACTTGGATGGCTCAGGGGATGAATGAAATTGTCCAGTGACTGGGTTTGGATGGCAACACAGCCACTCTGGGTGACAAGCCACAGAGGGTTGTCATGTCGTGGCAAACTAGACTGTTTCTCACAAGACAGATTATCTGAGTGCCACAAACTGGCAATGGCTGGGTGTCTCCTACCATGATAGTGAGCTGTCTTGGCTCCCTGAGGCTTTTTTTTAAACCCCTTTGACCCCCCCCCCCAATTTCCATTTTGCCAGCCACTGACAGACCCCCCAGAGTACCCAAGTGGCACATTGGAGGGCCTGTCAGTGGCTGGCAAACATTTTTTAAAATTGTGTACAGATTTTTGCTTTTTAGTTATTTTAAATTGCACAGCTTGGTGGTTTGCAGTTCTTAAAACATGGGAATCTGAAGCAATCTGGACAGTGCCCCAGAAGGCTCCAAACAGGGGTGTTCTTTGCTTTCTCTTGACAGTTGTCAAAAGGCCAGCTGTCCAGATGAAGCAAAGGGGTGAGTGATCTTTGCTCACAAAGAGGATTCTTTAAGATTTACATCACCCTTTACAGTGAAAGCCTCATCTATATTATACTACTATTATTTGCCCTGACTGTCCTCGGAGCATGGAACATCTTGTACTTTTCTTCAACACTATAGCTGCTCGGGAAAATGCAAAAGTGTATCCCACCCCTTTTCCCTGGGAAAATAGCTTTTGATAGCTAGTTCTCAAAAATCTGGGTCCTCTTCAAAAGGGGAATTTGATAGGACAATTGATTTTTTTTTTTTTTTTTGGTTAGGGACATGTTTGAACAAGAAAGGAGCTCTTCTGAATGATCAAGAACACATACATATTTGACCTTTTCATTTGTCCTACATCAGGTCATGCATCAGTCCCATCAAAAAGATTAGATTTGTAGAATCTAATAACAAAGTACCAGTTCATAAATACTAAGTTGTTTGAAAAGGTATGGGGGGAAATGTAGACAAAATCTGAATCTAGTTCCCATTATGTTTGAATACCTTCCTGAGGCAGAGGAATATGGTAAAAAGAGTTAACTTCTATCCAGACTGGGCAAATCTGGAAAGTCTACAAACCATCTTTTGCCTGTATAGCCCACTGGAAGGAAGCACAAAAAGAAAATCCAACATGGTATCTATAGTATGCCAAAAGGGTCAAAAATTGCTTGTCTCTAAGTTAATGTTTACTTCTTTGGACTCCAACACCTACAAAAGTCATTTTATTTCCCTCTATTTTTTTAATTATTGGGTTCTCCAAAGGTTTGGGTTGTAAGAGGGCAGGAGCATCTGGAAGTTAGAATGGGCAGCTTTGTTTGGTGTTAGTCAATGTGAATGTTAGTCTTATTTGAATTTATTGATCTGTTTTGTAACATATTGTTTCCCACCATGACTACCCCTTCTCTTCCCTTTAAATTTTGTAGGTTTATTGCTTCCTCCTATAGTTTTGATAAATTGTGCTTAATGGTGTGGAAAGCGGCCTATAAATAAATTACACTTAAATGTGATAAAGTACTGGAACACATCAGATTTCTTTTAATAATGCACTATGATCTTGCTTTGCAAAAAAAGAAAAAAAATAGAAAAATAAAGTTTGGAACAGTATCCAGATAAGTTTTCTTTTATAACTTCTTTTATATCTTTTATTTCTTTTATATTGTTAATTTTAATTTTATATTGTTATTTTTGTATTGTATTTTATTGTGTTGTAAGCCGCCCCAAGGCTTCGGCAAGGGGTGGCATAGAAATGTTCTAATAATAATAATAATAATAATCATCATCATCATCATCATCATCTAAGTAATACATTCAATCCTTTTCTGTTGGACATATAGCTATATCCCTTTAGCAATGCCAAATGGATGTTCAATGTTTGATATTATACCCGAATACAACTTTTCTAGATGTGGCTCAGGGCCTTCTTCAACCACAAAGTGGGCAAGGTAGTCACTGTGATATATTTGCAAACAGTCCCTAGACAAAAATGTTTGCATCCACCTTGATTTCTGCAGTTCAAGTCAGTGAATGTATCTAGGACACCATCTAATCTGGTTTTATAGAATTATTTTCAGTTCTTGAGGCCTCAGGATGTGAGTAATATGTGTGGAAGGGAGCAATTCACCGCTTAGTGTTTTTCTTCCTGGGGCATAACATCTTGCAGGGAGGAATGATGAGCTGGGCGCAGGAATTAATTAATGTCTGCCCAAGAGAAGATGTCCTAGCTCCTTTCAGGAGCCATTTGTGAGGCCGCTCCCCTCACCTGGAAGCTTGTTCTGAGTATTGGCTAGTCACTAATCACACCTGTGGATGGGGGCTGTGCAGCTCCAGATATCCTTGGATAACGCTGAGGATATAGATTCATTGTTGTCTGTTTTCCATCCTGATTGTCCTGTTGTAACTGCCTTTACATCTGAACCTGAGAACAAAAGGCCTGTGCCATTGCTGCTTGTAGAACTTTATCCCCCACGAGGCTTGTCTGTCTTTTATTTTCCAGTGCCTTTTGAGTTGCTTTTAATCACTTCTTCCAAATTTTTAATTTTGTATTTTTATTGTTTCTTTGTTTAATCGTAAGCCACCTTGACACTTCAAATTTAACGGAACAGTGGGATATCAATTTTTATGATGATAAAAATAAAATAAGCAGATTTTTCCTCCCGCCCCCCCAGAAAACTGTCTTGACTCTACCTGAAACATGGCACCCACAGCCTTTTGTGGCATTGTGTATAGCTGTGCCAAAGTATTCATTAGTAATAGGAATTCAAGATATAATTGCTTTGATGTAGCTATCTGCTCTGGGTTGGTGGAGATGGGAGTGTCTCCCACAAGACATAGGTCCATCTAAGAGCACATAGTCTGGAATAAATGTGGCATTCTTCTTCAAAGCAGCATGACAAGATCCTTTCCAGGATGCAGTTGCGCCAGTATTCCTTCCACAGTGCACAAGCCAGTTTGTGTTTAATTGCGTAGGTAGTAACCCAGATGGGTGGCCATGTTTGGTAAAAACAGGATACAACTAACTTACATAATAAGGATAGACAAAGTGATTTTTAATAGCAGTGCTTTGCCATGGCATTCCTAGTGCGATACATTGGAATTCATTATTAACGTATATGTCATTTCAGTCCATATTTGGACAGCAATTCTATGCACATTTACCTGAGAACAGGCCCTATTGAATGCAGTGAAACTAGGTGAGGGTGCAGTCTGTTGTGGATAGTACCGTCTGCTCAGAGGGATTCACGATTCTGAGGAAGAGGTGGATGAGCAAGTGGGGGCAGAGGACTTGGCAGGTTACTTTTCAGGCAGTGTGGGAACCAGCCTGCTTCAGAAAGGAAGGGAGACTTTTCAGAACTGTACTGGAAGGGGATGCCAGGAAAATCCTTGGCTTAGTCAGAAGGCAACGGGTGAAGCAAGCAGACCAATTTAGAAGTGTCCGGCTGGAGAGGGTGGAGTCAGAAGCTTTGCTGAAAAGCAGGAAAGGAGAGGAAGGTTCAGTTTGGATTCAACTCGTTGCATGGGCAGATGCTTTGACCGCATCGCAAAGAGATGCTACTCAGATTTACACTGAGCAAAGATTTCATAAAATATCTGTGCTTCTAAGGTTTTGTTTGAGTCTGCTGAGAGAAAGAGGGAAGTGACCTGCTCATGGCAATGGACAAATTAGATTCATCAGATTTTTTTTAAATTGTTTGTAACTGTTGCTATTGCCTTTTATGTTACAATCTGTACTTTTAATTGAAAGTGTTAAGTAGATAAATAATCAACAGTTTTTCTGTGTGCACTTTAAGGATTTCCCCCCTTAATAGGTAGATTAAATCATTTTATGGTTGAACAGTGCTGCAAAACATACAGTTTATGTTTATTGGAAAAGGCTTTGATCTCTATAAGCTTGTTAAAAAGAGTACAGAGCAAAAAGGTAGCAGTTAAATGTTCTCATTGAAATCGACTTTGTTTACACAGAAGATTTATATCTCTCCTTTCAATATAAACTATTGGCTTACAATACTTTATAATGGGTGGGGAACTTTTTTTAATCTGACAGTTCTGGGATGCATGTGTTGGATAAGAGGGTGTCTCTTTTTTTCTGACAAATGCAGGGTTAAACAGAAAACCTATGTGTATGCAGTTGTAGGGGAACTGCTCCTAGATAAGAGAGAACAGGAAGTTACCAGGCCAAGGATGAGGGTTTGAGCTGCATCTGGAAAAGGTTGTCTTTAGATAAGGTATGAAAGGAAGGAGGAAAATTCCCAGCCTGGGGAAGGCAGGGGGGCTCTGTCAGACAATGATGTAAACTATAAAAAACTGTAATTGCATTCTGTGCAGTTCCAAGGCATTCTGCCTTACACATGCAAAAATATGTCAATTTCCTTGCTGTTAATCCTAATAAATATTGTCGGCTTGATTTTTCCCCATCTGATGTGGTTGGACCAGTGTTTGGAAGGATGACACATGCCCGCTGTGGACAGGACCAAAGCAAAAGGTGGATAAGACCACAACACATCCCATTCACACACATGCTTCAAGCCACACAGAATTCCTATTTTAATTCAGAATTCAAATTTCTGAAGAACAGACCATGGTCTACAAGAACCTCCAACCTTTTTGGACTAGTGGGTGCATTCAGTAATTTGAGAAGTGCTGTGGGTGCCACCATAAAATGGTTTCCATGGTGGATATTGCTAAGCACATAATGGCTGCATGAAGTCCTGGCTAGTCAAAAGTGAGCTCAAAAGGAAGAGAAATAGTAAGGCTGGATGATGGGAGTGAGGGAAAATAGCAAGGTAATAGGGTAGGGGAAAGAGAAAGAGCAAAGCTAGAGGCTAGAAAGGAGAAAAAGCAGACCAACATTTCCCAAGGGGTGTATGTGTTTGTGTGTGTGTGTGTGTGTGTGTGTGCGCACATACACACTATAGAAGGGATCAGGGAGTGGAGGTGTTCTTGGGTGTCACTGAAGATCCCTGGGGACACATATTTGGCAATTCCTAGCATACACTAGGGGCTGTGGGTGGCACAGTAGTTTAAACTGTTATGCTGCTGGGCTGGTTGATTGAAAGGTCGACAGTTTGAATCTGCACAACAAGGTGAGTTCCCATTGCTCCGTCCCAGCTCCTGCCAACCTTGCAGTTCGAAAGCATGCAAATGCAAGTAGATAAAAAGGTACCACTTCGGTGGCAAGGTAACAGCGTTCCGTGCACCTCATCATGCTGGCCACATGACAACAGAAACTGGCTCCCTTGGCTAGATGAGCACCACCCCCAAGAGTCAGACATGACTGGACTTCAATGTCAGGGGAAACCTTTACCTTTAGCATATACTTTTCTAGCATCCCCCAACATTTTTCTCTTTATTTTTTGGTGTTTGGGTTTCACATACCATCCAGCCTGAGGAAGAGCCTTACAAAGCGTACTAACAGGTTCTTGAGGTAATATGCCACACAGAAACACACTTTTCTGAGTCTCAAATTAGACGCCCTGCCTGAAGTGCAAAATGCCCACTTCCTGGAATACAGAAGTGCCTGGGCTGCAACTTAGTGTTCAGCATGTTATCGGTTCTGCTCTGAAACCGCTTCTGCTTGGCTTCAACAAACCTCACAAGAACTAGCAACAAGGAACTCGGATACAAGGAAATACCTACAATTTAGCCTCAAATGTTTTCCTCAAGATAGTAGAGTTGCAGCCTGGCCTAAGGCCTTGGAGTTGCCATAGCTAATTGCTCTCCCAAGATTGTCTGGCAGAATGGAAACACAGGTCTACTGGGCTCAAAAGCCAAGCAAATCTGCACCCACCCACGCACCCTGTGGCCCAGTGGCATGAGCTGGCAAGTTTGGGGATGAAATAGATCCATCGTTCTGTCTCTCTTTGGCCCACTCTGTGAGTCCTTACTTGCCAGTGGTCTGCTTGGAAGAGAAGGGGCAACCTTCCTGAAAGATAGAAAATATATAGGCAGTATTGTCCTCCCGAAATCTAATTAAACTGTTTTTCTCAGCATAAATGTATTCCATAACAGGGAGCAGAATTTTGTTAAGTTACTATACCTTCATGAAAGGCCCCATGAGTTCTCATTAAGGCATTCAGGGCTTTAAAACCAGGAAAAGCAAAGAGTGTAATTCTTAAAAGGCCAGGACCTCTTGCTCAGACAGTCCCGTGTCAGTGTCTCTTCTCTGTTAATGCAGAGCAGAAACACTTGTGATGCAGGTGAACATTCTGACTGACACACAAGTTTGCAAACTGATGAAAGGAAGAGAGGCTTCAAGCCTCTTGTGTGAAAAGCTACACCCTGAAGTGTGGTTAGGTTGGAGTCTTGACAGCCATGGAAGAGGAAACAGAAGTTTGCAATGTGAATTTGGAAAGCAACGGGATCAACTACTGCCAGTGTGGAAAGCCCAAAGGTTCATAGAGATGGAAGCCACAAGTCCAACCTGTCAGTTCCCTACATTGCACACTTGAGCCAGAAAAAAATTTAACACTGACCAGAACAAATGCTTCATGAAATAAGTCCACAAAATATTATTTGGTTTATTTTGAAAGTGTCACAGGACTGGATTTGTGGTGTCGGGTTGCAGAGAGAAGGTTGCCAGGAGCTTTTTTTCTTTTTGCTTTAATTCAGAACTGAAGATTATCAGTTTGTGCTTGAGTTATCTATGAATCAGAATCCTGTTAGTTTGCTGGCAGTATTGCAGTGATCTCCATTCACTAATACTATCAAAAGAATGGACAACTATCTGCCTGAGACTGAGATGATTTAAGTTACTATCCCATGCAAGTTTCAACAGGAAAAAAGCCTACAGTTCCCAGCATGCCATGCAGGGAGTCGTAGACCTTTCTGTTCAAACTTGTATAGAATTATGCCTTAAGGCTACCTACTGCTTACAGCATTTCAAAGTATCAGTGCTACATAGAACTAACCTATAAAGAGAGAGTGTGTGCGCACGTGTGTGTGTGAATTCTGCTAGTGCTATTATTACCATAAAGTCTAGCTTGACTCTTAGTGAAATCATAGTTGCATGGAAGTCTATAAAATAGACATTACTTTTCTTTATATTTAAAAGTAAGTGCAAGGCACCTAATACAAATTAGGAGCTAGTACAAAGTATAACCATTTTTATCCCTTTCATGCTGCTGCAGTCTAAATCCAGATTGTACCTGCAATTTAAATTGCCCAAAAGTGATTCATTTGTTTTGGCAATGAAAATTGAAGCCCCCCCCCGGCCCCCAAATCCAGATCAGGACCATTGTGGAGGGAGGGTCCTTACTCACATCAATGTCCCAGTCCTCACTGAGTCCTCTGCACTTATTTTTGAAGATAGATAAATAAGAAAAAAAGCATCGTTGCTAACTACATTTTAAGAGTTTATATAATTTGATGCTACCGATCATGGAATACTACAGTAAGGAATATACATCAAAAGACCCAGTCCTGATTTTCTTATTTATATAAAGAGCAAATGTTTCCAGCCTCATGATGAGTGGAAAGTTCTAGAAACCTGTAGTCGACTTCAGTTAAAAATATTGGACATTGATCTTTATTCCATCCATAAAATGTAATATATTCCTGTGTTTCTTTTCTTTTTGTTTCTTTTCTTTGATTCCTAAACCATGTTTTGTAAAAGAATGACGTATGCCATGGAAAATTCATCCTCCATGCTGGATTCATCCACTATCATTCTATGGGTGGATTCATGCAACATAAGGACCCACCTTGGCAATAACCAACAGTGGGTTGGTTGTCGTACAAATGAACTATGACAGATGATCAGACTCACTGTGGGTTGTTCACCCCTTCTACAAATATTCCTGGACACCCTGTGGCAGAATCATTTGCTTTTCCTCCTGCTGTCACAGTTGTTGTTAGTTGCGAAGTCGCGTCCAACCCGTTGCGACCCCATGGACAACATTCCTCCAGGCCTTCCTGTCCTCCACCACCTCCCAGAGTCCACTTAAGCTCAGACCAACTGCAAGCTATTTTATGCTTGCTATGGGTTTTCTGTTCTTTTCAGCCTTTTTTCATTTATAGAGATTGCAAAATGTGATCTCTGTTTTAACAGCTAGAGACAGCTCCGTCAAAGTGCCTAAGCAGCCCCTTTTAAAAAGAAAAGAACGCACCCCAAATGTGTGCATTATTTTTCTTTTTTTAAAAAAAAGTTTAAAAGCTTTGGCTTTTAGCCAAACTTGTGCAATTACATGTGTTTTTGCAGGTCTAAAATGGTCTGCCTCAGCTGGTTAATGTCTGGAGTGCAGTAGGCACCCAGCATGGGTGTTGACCCAGAGAAGCTGTCAAAACTTTTATTTTTGCTTTTGGTTTGTCTTGAGAGCATAAAGTAACCTGTCAAGAAAAATGCAGCAACAAATGACTTTAGCTAATATAAAGGTGGCTGACTGCTTGTTTGCTTTGTTACAAGATCCTCAAAATTTGCCGTTTTTTCAATCTGGCTTTTTTTCCCTTGAGAGTCCTCTCACTTTTCTGCTCCTTTCTCAGATTCTAGGTGCTCAGGAAGTAGAAAAGTACAAGCTATTCCCTTTTAGCCACTCCCTGTCAGTTGTGACAGCTCGCTGTCAAAATTCTGTCTTCCTTAAAAAGGATTTTTTTTGGCAGGGATTCACACTGTTTTTTCAAAGGGACATATGTAGCATTGTTTATGGAAATGATCAAGATATATAACTGATCCAGAGTATAGTAGAAAGTAGTAGTACCTCCGGTCCCAATGTGACAAACTACTCTGGTTTACCAAAGACAAGTGAAACACTGGTCTGTATTATTCACACAAAAAGCAAAAACTGATCACAAGCAAAATTCTGAAATGCATATTATTATAATACCTTTACTAGACCAAGCAAAAGATCACAAAAACATGCAGGCTTTTGAGATGTCCAGAAAGCTTCATCAGGCAAGACATTACAAAATGTAGGTGTGGCGGGGGGTGGGGCAGGACTAGGAGAAAAGATAATCCTGATGGTGATATCACAGTACCTGCATGTTTAAAATTCTTTGTAACCCGCCTTTAAAATCCAGGGACAAGTGCTGGTATACATATAAATGTTTAGATACCTTATGTGCAATATGCATGTGTCAAAAGGCATTTTCCTTGTTATATATGTACATTTGGTCTTATTTATTAGTTTGTTTAATAAATTTATACACTGCCCTTCAGTAAGATGTTCTAAGACAATTCACACAGAAAATAGACATGTACATTAAAAAAACCCTCATGTCTAGCCAATAAAAGAACAGTTTTTTAAAATAGTACAAAATTAAGATATTTATCTCCATAACCTGAGCTTTCCTATCCTGAACCTTCAAATCTAGCTTTCAGCTTTCTGTTTGTGCAGGCTCATGTCTATAGGATGTTCATCTGTTTGTTCCATGAATAGGATTTGCCTGTTGTCCTAGATCACCATGCATTAGTGTTGGGTGGAAGATTATTTATTGGGGATTAACATGTAACATTTATTGGGGATTAACATATATCAAAAACATCTGGGAACCAGGATGACAGTCTTGGAATCTTAGTATATTGGTTTGCTAGTAATGAAACACTTAAGTGATTGCCAGTAAGCCCATGTTTAGGTATATGACTTAGCAGCCGAAATATGTTAAACTAGTTTCAGAGCCTAAACTACAGGTGATATCTTGCAATACTGAGCCAGTTGTTTTTTTAATTAACTATTGGGCTGGGATAGGGGTGCTGAACCTCTTTCAGCCAGAAGACAGAATCCCATTTTGGAAAAACTCTCGGGAGCATCATTCCATTCCATCATTCCAAATGAAGCAGGGACCAAAGTTCCTGTTTATTTTACTTAATGCTCTTACTGCTAATAACTAAGCATTAGGAGAGATATTTCAGTCTCTTACAATTGAATGGTGGTGGTGAGGACTGATCAAAAGCTGGGAAAACACTGGACAATTGGTGGTGGGAAGGAAATGGGCTTTGGAAAGTGGCAGGACCATCTGGAGAAAGCCAGGAGAGTAGAATCTGGCCCCAGAGGTTTCTTCAGCTCTGCTTTAAGCAGACAAAGCCCTGCCAGCCTGTACTGTATGCACTTTGGAGTGGCTCTTTTACCTGTGTTGAGGTCCATGGCTGAATTTCAAGCATTCTTGTCCATCTCTCTGATGGACTGATATCTGCAGTCACCAGATGGTGCAAATGGTGGAACTTACAGCTAGAATACTAGGTGGAAAGCTTGGGACAATGAAGGGCCAGTTGTGCCTGGCTCAGCACATCACAATTTGTGCAGGCTGTTTAAGATGTTGGTATAATGTATAAGGACTGTAAGCTGCTAGGCAGAAAATCCCCATTTGAAATATTGCTTTATTCATGAACATTTAAGTGGCTTTGAGCAAGCTACTCTTTCTTAGCCTCATCTCTGCATTATAGGGAAATGTTATTTTTAAAAACTCCTTTAAATGTTTAACTATGAAGTATCCATTACAAAAACAATCAAATGAAGCAGGGTGGGGGCACACGGTCATCTCCTTATTATGTTATAACCCATATTATACCCCAGGACTGAAGAATCTCTTTCAGCACAAGGGCTGGATTCCATTTTAGAGAAGCTTTGGGGCCCACATTACAGTTTTGGGTGGGACCAAAATGCCAACAATCCCAGTATGCTGTAGTTTCAAGCTCTTGCTACTAAGCATTTCAGCCATCTAAAATAGGAAGAAAAACTGCACAAAAGCCAGGAAAATGCCAGATGACCACTGGTTAAGGAACAGGTGGTGAGGCTGGAGAAAGAGGAAGATGCCAGATATAGGGGCATTGAAAACTTGATTGGGAGTCCTGGTTGGGGGGGGGGGGGCAGACTGGTCCCCAGGTCACTGTTTGCCAATATAGTTCTATCCAAGCTTATAGCCACAAATATTATTCTAATATATTGTTCTGTTTATCTTTAAATAGGAGCAATACCGTTGATCTACTGTTGAACAATAATACTATTGTTGTAATAAGGATATCTGAGACAATGCATATGAAGCACTTGGAACATTTGCAAGTTGAGCAAGTTTTTTAAAATCGTTTTGCAACCACATGATGGGCAATACCCAATACATAATTCTATCTTCACTGCTGTATCTTCATGCTGGAGAAAGCTGTGCCTCTTGAGTTTCTTTCTGTTAACAAGCGGGGGGGGGGGGAATCTTAGTCCAAATGACCTGCCCAATTAGTGTTGGCTCCAAGTTTTGGGCCCTTTCTTTGAGGAATCAGATTTCTCACTACCATTGCCATCTATTGTTCTTGCTCCTCTTCCTTTTTTCCATTTGTGAGCTCGACACATGGAGAGATAATAAACAAGAAGGAAGTACTTCTAAGCACTGACATTGCTAGGCTAAGGCAAAAGACATGCAGGTTGCAGAGCAGAAGAGGAAGCACAAGTCCAGGGGTTCTTCTCACTGGGCTTCTACTAGAGTGCGGACTCTGCAAGTGTCCAACCATTACTTCCCTTGATGTGGGTCTTGGGCCCAATGCATGATTGATTCTATTGATACTTTGTTTTAATGAGATAGCTTTGCTTGCTCAAAGAAAGGGCATCGTGGAGGCCATAATGAGTTGTAGCCCATTGGATTTCCACAACATGGTTACTCCAAAAATTATTGTTCAGAGTGAGTTCTTGGCAGTGCTTTTCCAAATTAATTCTCTGCCTAGAGATAGTACAAAATGAGTGTTGTACATGTGTTACTAGGCTGCAACCCTAGACACACTAGGGGGTAGCCCCATTGGATACAGGGGGACTTACCTCTGTATATACATGCATTGCATTGTGGGTAAGTTGCTGTTTCAAGGTTTGCTAAATTTATCCCCAGAAAACAGTATAATCGTACATCTAAGAATGAAACTAGAAATGATACGTATATAGATAATCAGACTTCCTTTGTCCATGATGTCTGTCCATCTAAACTGTATGGGCTGGTTTTTCCACTGTGGCTTGAATATTCAAAGTGGCTGCTGGCACACAATACATCCTGGTGTGGATTAAATAAACTATGGTAGGCTGCAGTGATCATGTGAACTGAGTCAGTATGTCAGGGGTGTGTCTCTCTTCTTTCCTATATTTTCAGAGCCAAATCCCTCAGCTTAGGATGGCATAGGGCTGATTTTTTTTCCTAGCACACTAGATTTCAAACGTTCTATCATTGTGTTCTTTATTTATTTATTTATTATATTTCTATTCCACCTTTCTCCCATTGTGGAACTCAAGGTGGCTGGAGGCAGTTCCCAGGTAGCCTCCTCTCCAAGCTCAGCCTAGCCTCAGACTGCTTAGTTTCAACAGGGTGGATTCCTTATGTGCCTCTGGACCATATTGTGGGTCATAATCTCATACATAATCTCAGCATGTTCCCCAATCCATCCTACCTGTGGGGGTGCTGGTCCAGAAGGCTGCTTCCCCTGGGAGTGGGAGGATGGCAGCAAGCAGCACCGCAGCCTTCCTGTCAACTCCCCCTTTCCCCTTCTCCACGATTTTTTCACGAGGAGGCCAAAATACCTGTCATTTTCTGCCTTTTTGCCTTAATCTCTGCTTCCTCACTTCTTTGCATTTGCATGTAGCTAATGGATTTTATTTTATTTTTCACAACTAACATTTTTAAAGGGTCATTTCCCTGCACACATTTCTTTTCCAGTTCTTCCGACTTCTCCAGCAACTGCATTTGTGTGCAACTCAAAATCATGTTTTCAGCACAGTTCTGTATTCATCAGCATATGGCACAAGTGTGATATATGTATTTTGCATAAGTACCAAGAATGTGCCCCCTCATAAAGTGAAAAGGCCATAATGTAGATCTCTCTCAGGTCAGCCTCATCCCGCAGCTAACCATCACAACAGTAACACCATTTGAAGAACAACTTGTTAGTAAGAAACCATGTGCCACCTTCAAAGACAGTTTAGAAGCTTCAGTGCAACTAGGTAATTTTAGACCCTCAACGTAATGATCATATGAGGTGGACAGAGCTTTTCTTTTATGGTCAGGTACATTCACTTGTGGAGCTTATCTCTCTTTTTCCTTCACAAGGGCTAGTCCATGCTTTACAACTACATTTGCATCCCTGATGTGATAGAACGATGATGACAAAATGTTTGCCAACCCTGATTAAAAAAACAATTCTGAGTATGTGCAGTTTTGCATTTTAAACTCACCTGTATCATAGCATCATTATGAGTACAGGTGTAAAGTGGCATTTGCTTAGGACACCTTCGTCATCTGCATTCTCTGGGTGATCCTTTGCAGGGGCCTTGGACAGCAGGACCAGGGTTGTGACTCCAAGATCCAGCTTCACCACATCTCAAAGAGCCAGGCATTTTTATAATATAATAATTCATTGTGACCTAACTCTGTCCATTTATGGACCCAGTTTAAGGTGCTGATTCTCACCTTTAAAACTCTAAATGGCTTGAGACCATGGCAATGTGAAGAATGCCTATTTGTATCTACCTGAGTTTTGGATCAGCATTCAAGACCCTACTCTTTTTTGATACACAAATGAAAGCACTTGGGTTTATGAACACAAGGGGCAGGGTTTTCTCTGTGATGGCCCCGTATCTCTGAAATGCTGTTCCGGAGGAATCTGTTGGACTATGGCAAGGCCCCAAATATATTAAAAATTTAACCTATATTTTGATGATTTTATGGCTCTTATATTTAAAAACTATTTTAATTGTGTTGATTTGTTATAACTTGTCTTGGGATATGTTACAGTATAAAAGAAAATCTAGTAATCCATTTGATGATGGTGGTGGTGATAATTCAGTATTTCACCAGATTCTCAGGTGGTTTCCCATCCAGTCAGTTTAGAGAGCCAATTCTGGTTAGCTTCGGTGGTAAAAAGGTATTGTGTACATTCTGACGAATCTTTGGATGTTACTCTTTGTTTTCTGAAACAGTTAATGATTTCCAGGTGCTTGATTGCTAATTAATACTAAAAATCAACACCTTTCCAATAGATGCTCCAGATAAACACATAACTGTTACTCTACTGTGCAGGATCTAGCTAGCTTTTTCCCCTTAGTCAGGGCTCCTTTTGCAGCAGTTTTGCTTCCTTTGAATTTTATCACCATTTTGAGCACCTTTTGAGCCATAATATCTAGCATGCATGCCTGTCCTTGACCACATTGTTCGGTGGACTTTTATTATTCAAGGTGCCATCCTATGCATGCTTAAACGGAAATATGTCCTACAACTCCCAGCCGTCCCCAAGCAGACTTATTGGGACTTATAGGCCTTTTTTCGGACTAAATTTGCATAGGATTGCACTGTTAATTTGTCTTTTTTTTAAAAAGAAAGAAAGAAAGAAAGAAAGAAAGAAAGAAAGAAAGAAAGAAAGAAAGAATGAATCTAGGCTCTACAAGTCTACAAAGAAAGAGTTGAGAGGCAGCAAGTCTCCCATCCTAACCCCTGATTTTATTGCAAGCTCCTACATCAGTGGAATGCTCATTCAGCCCCAATATTTAAAATTGTCACTAGCAGAAGCACAGCTACAACACAGCAGTAGCAGTGCTATTCTACATGTAATGGTACATAACTCCCCCAGCATTATGTTCAGATGGAATATAGGGATTCTAGCCAATGCAAGAATAGAGAGAAGTGGGGAAGAAAAATTGGTTTTTTTTAATCATCTGAAAGGGCTTAGAAGTAACAATTACTTTTAATATCAATTAAAATTGCAGCAGTAAAACATCTAAAGCGCCACTTTGATAATGTTCCAGCATGCTGGCTGGGGAATATTGGGAGTTCCAGGATGGATAATGATCCAGCATTCTGGCTGGACAATAGTGGGGACTTCTTTATTTTCTCAACATGTATAGGATTTCACCCTCACTGTACCTGAAAATATTTTTCCCTACCATGAATCTGCTTGTTTTAGATTATTTGCTTTGACTTGTTCAAGATTCCAAGGTCTGAAAAAGCAAGTGGCTAATGTGTTTCAATCTGGAATAAGGTAATATACAAATATCTGGGAAACTCTGCTTTAAAAGGTGGCTTCCAAGTTGTAGGGCTTTTGTAATGTAACTCAGGCAGATCTTTCTTTTCCCCTTTTCAAACCTGTAAGACAGAAACTCAGGTGAAAACTATAAAATGGGTTTCTTGTCTATTGTCCTATCTTTCAGTACTTTCACTTGATGGAAATTACTTTATATGCTGAAAAACATTACCAGTCAGTCAGTTAATAATGTACTTACAGTCCTGTTTTCCTTTAGAAATCTCAAAGAAGATCACTTGAGGCTCCTGTAAGTGACAGTGTGATGAAGTGGTTAGTGTATCAGACCATAACTAGGTAGACCCTGATTCAAATTCTTGCTTGGCCATGAAGTTCACTGAATGACAATGGATCAATCACCACCTCTCTGTCCTTGTCTCTTTGTGTGTGTGTGTGTGTGTGTGTGTGTGTGTGTGTGTGTGTTTGCGCGCGTGCTAATTTTTCAAATACGAAGTCAAAAAACTTCATTGACTTTAAATCTTGTTATTGACTGAGGGTAGTACATTTAATGCTTTGTTTCCTTTTACAGACAACAGTGTGGGTGGACTCCACTGACTGCTTGGAAGCGTTTTTTATGGTTCTTCATAACAAATTGTACTGAAGGTGCAATCCTATGCACTGCTGGCTGGGGAATGCAGAGAGCTGTAGGACTTTTTGGCTATCTAATATGGATAGGATTGTGCCTTAGACACTATTCCATAATCTGAAGGAAGGCTTTGACAAGTATGTTCATGATTTGTATCTAAAATAAAATCACCCAAATTTTATAAAAATCAGGCATTTTGATTATGCCTTTAGCTAATTTTAGCTGGTACATCAATTTTTCTGTCATGGCTATTTGCCACAGCTCCGTGTACCAAGACCTCAGTGTTAGAAGTTCTGCAGTTTTACAGCTTTTAGCTATTAAACTGTGAGTTTAGACAAGGTGGCAGAGTACCCAGCTTTGCATGAAGGCTATCCCAGCTTCAGACAATGGCATCTCTAAGTAGGGCTCTTGCTTAAGGCTCTGGAGAGCTGCTGCCAGACAGTGAATAATATGAATGGGTGCAATTCTGTCTCCAGCAGATGCCATAGCCAGGGTGCCACCACTAAAAAGTTCCCTGCTTTGTAGCCATCCACTTCACCTCATTTGCAGGGACATGTAGAGAATGGCTTCTGAAGATCAGTTTAGGGGCCAGGCTGGTACATATGGGGAGAGATGGTCCTTCACACAACCTGGCATCAATTACACAGCTTTCTGAGTAAGATGAGTTTTAGACATTAGTTACCCCTGATGCAAGCTAAACTTCACTTGTGGCAAAACTATATATGGGTGAATAATAGCTAAACTAGTACAGGATATTTACAGTATGCAGACATACTCAAAAACACTGTTATTGTCTGGGAGATTCTGTGCTGAAAGCACCTTGTTAAAATACTGGTATCAGTTGAAATAATACATTTTTATATATGCCTAGTTAGTGACCAAGGCAACTGAACTGAATTCAGTGCTTTAAGTACTGTTATAATGTAAATCTGTCATCAAACAGGAGAAATAAGAGTTAGATGAGATCATGGAAGAACCCATTTTTACTTGAACTCTGAAGGAAATTCTCCTCTGAAGGCTAACAGAGGGGGAATTGCACAGGGTTCAAACTACTTAGAAAAGCCAGGGCAACTCTAGAATTAACTTTAGGCAGTGGGTAGTAGGTACACCTTCTCCAATAAAGGTGAAGTAGTGACCTAGATCATTTCATTTTCCAAGTGCCAACGTAATGATCTATCTTCACATCTCCCATTTAAATGAATTAAGACTGTGCAGCAGCAAAGCTTGGTTGACTTTATTCTCAGTGTTTATTTCTGTCACAATTGCTGTGATCCTATTTACTTCTAAGTAAGTGCTAGTGAAATAAATGAGATTGAATTCAAATAAATGTCTTGGTTTGGGATGTAGATTTAGGTGACTTACTGAGAATCAAGGATCTGCTAACATGAGCTTTACAACTAAATTCATCTTCAGAAATGTGGCATATTGACAGGTGAAACTCAGGAATAATGTGTAAGAAAAGGACATTATAAAAGCAACTTTTATGAACTTGACTGCATTCTTACAAATTTATTATTTTAATCATATTGAATCCCAAAGTAAGTACTTGACACTTCTGGAACAGCAGCAGCATTTTAAAATAAGTCCCATTTTTATGCTACTATTCTTAATATTGATTTTAATATGATGAGTGCATCTGACAATAACAATAGCAATATTGTGTGGCATTCTTCAGCAATTTCTAATTTGCAAGCAATAAATGGCAAACCCTCCCTCAAGTGCTTTGGTGAGGGCAGATAGTTATTGCTTTTACAAGAAGTAAAGTTGACCTTGAGCCAGACATCCTGGAATGTGAAGTCAAATGGGCCTTAGGAAGTCTGAGCAACAACAAAGCTAGTGGAGGAGGCAGTATTCCAGCTGAGCTATTCAAAATCCTAAAAGACGATGCAGTTAAAGTGCTACGTTCAATATGCCAGCAACTTTGGAAAACTCAGCAGTGGCCACAGGATTAGAAAAGGTAAGTTTACATTCCGATCCCAAAGAAGGGCAATGTCAAAGAATGTTCAAATTACTGCACCATTGCACTCATTTCCCATGCTAGCAAAGTTATGCTCAAAATCCTACAAGCTAGGCTCCAGCAGTATGTGGACCGAGAACTGCCAGAAGTACAGGCAGGATTTCGAAGAGGCAGAGAAACTAGAGATCAAATTGCCAACATACACTGGATCATGGAGAAAGCTAGGGAGTTCCTGTAAAACATCTACTGCTGCTTCATTGACTATGCTAAAGCCTTTGATTGTGTGGATCACAACAAATTGTGGCAAATTCTTATACAGATGGGAGTACCAGACCATCTTATTTGTCTCTTGAGAAACCTGTATACGGGTCAAGAAGCACCAGTGTGAACTGGACATGGAACCACTGATTGGTTGAAAATTGGGAAAGAAGTTCGGAAGGCTGTATATTGTTGCCCTGCCTACTTAACTTATTGCAGAGCACATCGTGCGAAAGACGGGGCTAGATAAATCACCAGTTGGAATTAAAATTGCCAGGAGAAATACCAAGAACCTCAGATATGCAGATGATACCACTCTAATGGCAGAAAGTAAAGAGGAACTAAAGAGTCTCTTAATGCGGGTGAAGGAGGAGAGTGCAAAAGTTGACTTGAAACTCAACATTAAGAAAACTAAGATCATGGTATCACCCTGCTGACAAAAGTGTGTATAGTCAAGGCTATGGTTTTCCCAGTTGCAATGTATGGCTGTGAAAGCTGGACCATAAGGAAGGCTGAGCACCAAAGAATTGAGGCCTTTGAATTGTGGTGCTGGAGGAGACTCCTGTGAGTCCCTTGGACAGCAAGGCGATCAAACTGGTCAGTCCTAGAGGAGATCAACCTTGACTGCTCTTTAGAAGGCCAGATACTGAAGATGAAACTCAAATACTTTGACCACCTAATGAGAAGGAAGGACTCACTGGAGAAGACCATAATGCTGGGAACAATAGATGGCAAAAGAAGAAGGGGACGGCAGAGAATGAGGTGGCTAGATGGAGTCACTGAAGCAGTTGGTGTGAGCTTAAGTGGACTCCGGGGGATGGTGGAGCACAGGAGGGCCTGGAGGAATGTTGTCCATGGGATTGTGATGGGTCGGCCATGACTTTGTGACTAACAACAACAAAGTTGCAGTACAGAACCTCAAGACTGGGGAAAAATATGCCCCAGAGCTTCCCAAACACCCACACTAAATTTTCCTTGACCAGAAATTGTTTGGTGATTTGCCAGGTTTTATGGTACTCTCCCCATTTTAAAAGAGGTTGAAATTCATCTTTCCTACAGTTTGGTTACTAGAACCATAAGCTTAAAACTAAAGATACTGGCACTTTGATCTTGCTCCTTTTGGCTTCTGCCCTGCCCCCTTAGGCCTTAGCTTTACCCTCCACTGGAATGTGGCCACCAAGAACTTCTCGAAAATGGAATTAGGCCTTCAAGAAGTTCAACATCCCTGTATGGACTGGGAAAACAACTTGTCAAATATAAACAAATAATTAAGGGGCAGAGAAGGGAATAAAAACGAGTATTCTGAGGGGGAATTCATTTCATTTTATCTCATGTGCTATTTTGTAAATGTCTGATTATGTGTTGGTTTAAAACTAGATGACCTGGTTACAAATTCTCACAAGGAAATGAAGCTTCCCAAGTTTAGTTAGCTATCATTGCTTTGTGCAATGGTTGGCTTCTCAGGTTACAAGTAGCAGTCCTACATGGTTTCCACTGTATGCCTTTTTTTCTGGATGAACCTGACAGAAATGAAGTGGTTTCCATGCCCATTCATTCCTCCCAGTGTTGACACACATCCCATCAGCCACTGTGCCTGAAATTCAATCCATGCTGGATGGCTGGAGTAGCAGTTGCAGCTGCCACTCTTTCCAGAGGACTCTGTACTAGCTGCATATCAGGACCATAGAAACCATGATGCTGGGTTCAGATGACTGGAGAAATGATGGTGAAGCATAGAAACCACAGAGCAGTTGTTTCTTATGATTTCTAAAGCCCAAACATGCCATGCTGAAATACCATGACTGGGTTCAGATGACACAACAGATCAACCTGCACAAGAAACCACCCTGGCTTATTTTGCCATGTGAGCCCACCCACCATCTTTCTGCCTACAGGGTTTTTATGAAGATGTAATGGGGGAGCGAAAATATTTTGTACAGAGCTCCTTGAAGGAAGGAAAGCTGGAAATGAACTGAAATTAATATGGAATATATACCAGAAGGAGAACATTTGTAATTGAAATATCATTCTAGCAAATGTAGAATGTACATTTCTTGTACATGCTGTTTAAGCAATTAATGCCTGAATTCTTGCACATGAAAACATTGTGAGAAATGCCAACAAACCTGCATTCTGTAGATCATACTCCTTTGATAGCTTCTGTACTAAGCATGAAGAAACATATCCTTTCCTGAAAAAGTACTCTGGTGCAGGACATTAAAACCAAGTAAGATACACATAATTATTCTGAGAAAAAGGAAAATTTTGAAATGCATAGCCCACACTGTTATGAAAAGGTACACTATGCTGGACATCCCATACTGGATGTCCCATTAAGGGCATCTCCTTTCCAGACATATAAACAAGTGAAATGGTCTTGTGATGCTCAAAAAACTAACCAATTTATTAAGGCATCAGCTTGCATGCATCAGATGCATGCCGGTTTTAACCAAACCCTCTGGATATGCCCCTACCCAGATGCCAGAAGCAGTGTCAGAGGCCTTCCTCTAAAGTTCTAAGCGCCTTCTCTATAGGAAACTCAGAGGCCAACAAGAGAGAGGGCCTTGCCTGTAGCCCCCTGAGTGTGGAACGATTCCCCACTCCCAGGTGAGATTTAAGTGGTACATTTGGCAGTATATGATGGGGCTTCTAATACCAGTTATTTTATCTCAGCCTATTATCTTATTATAATGGCTTTTAAGGCTGTAACTTCTTTTTTGAATTTTGCATGTTAAAAAGGTTTTAAGGTTCTTTAAGGTTTCATTTTTAATTGTAATTTTCGTGAATTGTCCAGAGAGTTTTAGCTGTTGCATGAAGTGCTATCAATTGGGAAGTATATATACACATGGGTGTAGAGAAAAAGAAGAATTACAGTGAAGTAAAGTGGCAATGTCGTTTTCCCTCTTTACAGCCATGATAGTAGCATGTGCATCTCATGAAATGGACTCTTGTCCACAATAGCTTAAGCCTCTTCTCCTCACTTTAAAGTTCCACAATACTCAGTTGGTTTTGCTGCAACAGACCAGTACAGCTTTCCTTCTGGAAGTTCTTTCTATATACACAAAACCTCTGTTCTTAGTTTGCATGTGAATTACTTTG
Source organism: Varanus komodoensis (assembly GCF_004798865.1). Lineage (NCBI taxonomy): Eukaryota > Metazoa > Chordata > Lepidosauria > Squamata > Varanidae > Varanus > Varanus komodoensis. The sequence goes on from NW_025335761.1 coordinate 8,545,707, forward strand.
TTTGCAGTCCCAGGACAATGAAATCTTACCAGGTAAACCCTTTTCTAGTTCATAATATGTTTTCAGTCTCCAATATCGGCTGAACTATCAATTGATCAATACATATCCTTCATCTGCCAATTGAAGCAATTACCTTTTTGTTCTGCTGGTATATACAACCCAGATCTGGGTCCAGCTGTGATTTTGGGAGCTACTCACAACCCTCTGCAGCAGTGTGGTAGCAGCAGCCATTAGTACTGCCTGCCGAGCAGCACAGGAGGGCAGAATGAGCGAGAGTTTTCAAGGCAGGACATTGTGCACGAGAGGCTGACATCAGCCCCAAGATCTGGAGGGCCATACTTTGATGGCAAAGCATGTAGAAGGCCCCAGATGAAATCCCTGGTATCTCCAGGCAGAACTAGGAGAAAATCCTGCATAAAACCCTGGAAAGTCACATCCAGAGTGTGTCAACAACACTGGGCAGGAGTCTGGCTCAGTTCCAGGCAGCTTCTTGTGCTGTTAGCATATCATCTCAGTGATAGAACACATGCTTTACATACAAAAGGGCCCAGGTTCATCCTGCACACTTGAGACGGGGGAGGGAAAAAGCTTCCCCTGGTCAGCCACTGCCAGTCAGTGTAGACAACACTGGGCCAGCTTGGAGTAATTTACCTTCCTACTGCCTAGGGCCATTCAACGTTTGCCCACCTCCCAGTGTATGCCCTCCTCATTAGCACAGTACCTAAAGAGGTGGGCATTGTGTGGCCCTCCAGGTGAACTGCAATCCCCTTAAATCCTAGCCAGCATAGTCAATGGTAAGGAATAATAGAAGTTGCAGACCAGTAACCACTAGAAGTCCACCCCTTCTCCATCTGTGGTTTAGACAGAATTAGCTGCTGATTCGGGGATACCTTGAGTCTTCTGGTGAGTTCTGGTTTTAAATCAGCCAAGTCTGGCAGTGCTCAGCACCACAAAGGGCACATTATTGTGATGGCAACTTGCCATGCTCTTAGCTTGATTTTGTGGCTGCAAATAATTTGGACTGGAAGGACAGTTAACAGGTGCATTCTGCCTCTTAAGACAAAAGTGCTGAAAGTTGATACCAGCTGTGCTGTCAAGAAGAATCGCACTGTTTCCTGTCCATCTTCTGATTAACATGGATAAGAACACTGCCACCTGCATCTTCAGTCTGGGGACTAGATGCCCTGCAATAATGCGTCAGATTTATTTATTTATTGCTAACATTCATAGATCATCCTGTTTGCTAAGAAGTCGTCAAAACTGCACCAAGATGTAAAATGAAGAAAAAACAAGAACACTGAAAGCAGTGGAACATCCAAAGCCAAGAGAGTGGGGACAAGTTGTAGTTCTTGAGGGAGTGCATTCCACAACTGGGAAATGGCATGGGGAAAAGCCCCTGCACATGTGTCCAACTCCTGGATTTCAACAGTGCCTCTCAGAGGGGTTCTCCTAAGATCTCCATAACTGAGTGAGTTCTTAACAAGAGAAGTAGTCCCTTAGATAGTCAGATTCTGAGCCATTCAGGATTTTCAAGAGAAATGTGATATGGTCCCGATACTCTGTTAGCAGCCTCACTGCCTCAGTTTATACAAATTTTGATACCCTAAATCAGGTGTAGGCCATTTTGGGTCATGGGCATATTTGGCAATTTGAGAGACTGCCCTGGACATGGCAATGGGAAACAGCCTGCCCAGAAGATTGAGTAAAAGGCAGAGGTGGGGTCTGAGCTCTAACACTCTAACCAGAGTCTAAATAGCTGCATGGACAGGCCTGTATGGACATAGTCCATTAATGTAATAAGGAAAAAAAATCCCATCCCTGGCCAATGAATCACAAAAAAGTTCATTTCAGTTATTTTTATTGTTTAGCCATTTGCCATTGCTGAATTCAAAGAAAAGGGAATTACGGTCAAGCATGCTATAACCAGCATTGCATTGTGGTTAGAGCTAGCATGGTGAGGTGGTTAGAGTGTTAGTCTGGGACTCGGGAGAGAAGGTTCTACTCAGATTGGTCAGAAGTCACTGACCAATCTCAACTTAACCTGCTGTGGATATAAAATGGAGAGGTGGATTATGTAAGCTGCTTTGGGTTCTGTGCAGGAAAAAAGGAGATATATAAATATAGAAAATACTTAACTAAATAACCAAACATTTTTAAAACCCTATAAAATCCATTTTATTCTATTTAATAAAATCTACTTGGCACCTTTCCGATGCTATACAAAATGGGGCAGCGTTAAGGTGTTTGTCTGAAATGATTGTATATTTGAGTGCTGGGGGTGAGGGGCAAATGAATTATTTGTCAGTGTCTTATTTTGTCTTCAGAAGAACAAGAAAGAAGGTTTTGCTGATCCTTTTTGTCTTCGCATATGCTAACCCTTCAGGAATTTGGCAGGAATATTTGGCAACTGTTGGGGAACAATTCTCCAGATAGCAGACTGGAGTATAAGTTTAGGTATGGTATACATCCCTCTATCTTCTACACTACTAGTAAGTTTGTGTATGACTAGGTCAAATGATATAAATTCTGAACTTTGAGAAGATTTGGCTGTAATATTATCCAGGAGCTTAAAGTTTGGAGCCATCATTCTCTAGGGAGTATTGTTCCCAACCCTGACATTCTGTGCTCAGGACTACAGAGTTTCCCTGCTTTCATTGTTAAATCAGAGGATTAAAAGGCTAATTGGCATGATGCTCCAGTTGGATTGTATTTATAATAAACAGGTTTGTAATTTTCTCTCCACTGCATTAGATTTTAAATTGGGCAGGGAGGAATATTTTAATATTTATATATTTGTCCCTTTGTTTACTGTTTAAATGTGCCCCGTGGAATACTGCGAGAAGTATTTCCAAATGGCTATTTGAGGGCCCAGTCCGGCAATCTGAAGTCTTAGGGATCTCAGAGCAATCTCTGAGAAGAGCATGGGTAAATTGTAGGTGCAAAGTATTAGAAAGCTCTGCCTCAAATAAGACTTGAAATTAGCTAGGTAAATGTTCCTCTTATTGTTACCTAGCTATTCACATTCAAGTTTTCAAAGGGTCATTCAAAATAACAAAATAAGTTATGCTGAATATGCAACCTTGAATCTGAATATCTTCCATATCCCCAAACTGTCCCCACCAATCTGTGGATCTTGGTTTAGACATTTCATATAGCAGTGTTCTAAATCTAAGACACTGTTTCTTGAAACTTTGGAACTAAAATAATTAGTTGAATAAAAATTAATAACATAAAGGAGCGGGAAGGGAAATGCATGAGGCTCATCTGTACGAAGGGACATTAACAAATGGATTTGTAAACAGAAAATGATACTTTGCCAATCCTATTCTGAAAGCAGACTTTCTCTCATCCTTTTCTAGATGAAAGATGAAAGATAACTAAAGCTAGACTGGAGATTAATAGAAGGTAACTGGATATAGCCCTGCTGTTTTGGCAATATGCAGGAAATATTTATTTAAGGGATTTATAAAAGCAATAACTCTGCCCCTCATGTGTATGAGTAATATTTTATGTCTGTGGAAAAACTGATACAAGGAGTTGGGTTTTGTTCACTTTTATAAGGAAAAAACTCAGGAAGTATTAGATATATCAAATTATTAATGAAAAGCATCTCTTTCTTCCTTCTGTTAAAATAAGTGTTACATGGCGGGGGGGGGACATAAAAATATGGTATACTCACACTCGCCAATATCTTACTTTGTCTATATCTGCAGTGAAATTATCTGATATATTAAAGACTACCCAGTGATAAATTAAATGAGATATATTATGGTGACCATAATCCAGTACATAGTTTACTACATACGATTACATCCAATCAGCTCTGTGTTGGTAGCAAATCAATTTAGAGGCAGCTGATGAAATAAATGCAGTGCAGTAAGAAACAACTGCTGAGTACTAATCAGGGGAGGGCTTGACTGTATTGGTGCTGTTGGTGGGCTTGCAGCGCCATGCATCCAAATGGACTGATAAGGTCAGTGGCTGCTGCCGATCGTTCATCAGTGGTTTTTTGGATAACGCTTCCCAAGCTGCTCTCTGCCACCAAGTAATGGTTGCTGCTTTGGACACATGTGGCACCTCACTGCCCATCATCCTATCTTACGGGTCTCTGGAATGTGGACATAAATTTTCCAAGTTACTTTTTAGGTCCTCTTGAATTCAGTGGTTATTCTCTCACTGATTCCCAAGTTTATGCACAACTGTAATGCTATCATGCCCTGGTTGCATGTTGGTTTAGTTCTGGCAGAAGTCAATGCATTACGAGCGTATACTGCACTAAATGCAGTTATAGTGGCTTAAGTCGGTTGTGTATTCCAGTATAAAAATGTATGTAGCTATATTTTGTCATTCTGAATTCTAGCTTTTAACAACTATGGATTGGCACCAGATGAGAATCCTTATGGACTAGTGGGCAGCATGCAAATTTAAAAAGGAATAAATAAAATAAATAGATGATGTCAATCATACAATAGTCCCATTGAAATCAATGGGACAAGGTAATCGTGACTAATTTAACTGTGGATCCAACCCAGTGTTTCCAAGTTTTCACTGATGCAGGGACACATATGTAACTGGTATCACAGAATGAAACAAAGGCTAATTTTTTAAAACATTTTGATTGGAAAGAAATTGATCTGGAGGCAGAAAGGAATAAAGCAGAACAAAATAGTGGTTGGAGAGGGGAAATGCTCCCTGTGCTTTGAAAGTGATTTGCCTGTGTCTGGGTAACTGCAGTATCTAAATAGATGGAGGTTCTTTAGCAACAGCAAAATATAGTCCCTATATTTGAAATAAACTAATTGGAAAGTTAGAGCAACTCCTCCTTATTCTGCAAAGTGCTTGGAACTTGCATGATTCTTAAATCTGTCATCAGGGACCATTGCACAGGCATGAACTTCCAACTAAGAATCTAAGAGGCTGAAGGCTTAAGGGGTTCCCTTTCAGCTTTAGGCCTAAAGTGAGGAGATGAACCTCAAAGAGCTCCCACCCTATAATTACACACCCTCCTCCTCCTCCTCCTTTTAAAGCTAAGGTTTCCAAAACTTCCTTTCAGAAACATAAAGTGCTTGTTTTTCTTACTGTTCTGAGGCATAAAGTTTTCTGGAGAGGAAATGATCAGCAGGAAATGATAATTCATAAGAGCAACTTTTACCATTAGTTTTAAAAGAAAAAAAGAAGGAATACAAGCATAGATAGGCATGCCTTTAAGCCCCAAGGGATAGATTTATATAATGTGCAACCAGAGAGATCCCAATAAGAGTGGAAAGCTAGTTTGCATTAATATACAAGGAATGTAAAGTCTATTTGCTTAAATTAGAAAAAAAGATTAGAGAATACAGGTATATCCATATGGTCTTCTGTGAGAAATTAAATGCTTTCTCTTTTAGAATGTTAATTTAAAAACTGTTGAAAAAACTTTTAAAAGGGTTTTCTCTGAAGTAATTTCATTGAACTAACCTTGCTATTAGGGTTTTGAGGACTGCAACAGAATTGTTTTCAATAGCACAATGAATTACTGAAAACTGTTTGAATGCTGAGTGACAGACCTTTTACTGGCAAGTTACCTGCCATCTGACAAGAGAGACTCTTTTTATTGCAATGAGAAGCTTTTCTTTCTAGTATGAGCAAAATTATTTCAGTGTTTATTTAAATATACAATTAATATAAACCAATAAATTAGAGCTAATAAAAACAGTATACTCTGTCTAAAGAATTTACTTACCGTTTTTGAATCAGGCCAAACCTGAGAGTAGCTATGTGCAATTAATTCATGTCACAGTAATTGTCGTAAAAATGCATGATTCCTTTGTACTTACTTCATTTTCATTTTTTAAAAGAGCAATGCAGTTAAATTGCATTATTTTTAAATGATCCGTACAAAAGGCTATAATCCTATACACATTTTCTTGGAGTAAGCCACGTGTACTTTTCTCAGAGTAAATGTATATGGCATTACAGTATAAAATCCTGAAAAACAAGTATTATGTTTCCACTGATTACATGATGACTAGAAAACCTTAGCTGTATTTTACTACACAATGCCTTCAATCCTATACCCATTTACTTGAGCCAAGTGGTGTTTACTTATACTTCTAAGTAGACATGTATAGGATTGTGTTGCAAGGTTGGAACCTTTTACAAATGTACCATGGAATAAATCTTACTAAACTTAATGGATCTTATTTCTGAGTAGACAAACGGCATTGTAGTGCAAAGCTTCAATCCTTTCTCCACTTACTTGGGAGTAAATTTTCTTAAACTGAATGGACTTACTTCTGGGTAACATTGCACTTTAATATCTCAATCCCTGTACAAACTTACTGAGAGTAAAACCTGTAAAACAAAAAAGGATGTATTTATAAAGAAACATTGACAGTGTTGCCATGTTAAACAGTTTTTTGTTTTAGTAATTTCAAAACTATTTTCTGGAAATGAGTAAGAGGACAGTATCTGCCTAGAATCATAGAATGATGGCATCTGAACTGAGGGAAAAGGAAGTTGAAAGTGCCTAAAGTTTAGATTCTGAATAAAAAGTTTTGAAAACATACTTGAAAATATACATTTTAACAGCCATTCAGTTTCTTTTTTAAAAATTTAATGATGCCAATTGGACTCAATCATTTAAATCATATTTCAAAAGTAGTTACCATAGAACTTACAAAAGTATATGTTTCAAGTTATTATGTCTCTACATTATTTTAAGTTACGTTTTAAATTATTATGTCTGTGCAATGTTTCCCCCAAAGGAGCAGGTGCATAAGAAAATTGCACAGTTCTGAGCAAGAAAATGCTTGCACCCACAACACTCCCCAAATCAATGCAAATAGCTTTTTTAATCCATTTGCTCATTTATGCCTTCATTTGAAAAAAAAGGATGATTATAGCCTGGAATGAAGAATGCAATGATAATCTCAATTGTGTAACAACATAAAACATATGATAGTAAATGTTGAATCTTAACTTTTCTAAAGTTTATTATCTAATACTTGAATATCAATAGCATGTGGAATTATATATTAAAATTTAAAAAAATGGTATTTTAACTTTGGTTATTATCCTATTCATAGCTTGAACACAAGTGTTCATAGCTGTAACATTTACTATAAACTAACCTGCCCATTGAGGGTTACCTTTTAAGGCTGGTATGAGAATCAGAATGGAAAATCTGCGTAATTAGGTTTATTATTTAGCTACCTATATATGATTTCTATATTGGCATAAATCAAGCGCATTTTCTGTAAGCACATTTTCAATATTTTTTTTTTTGGGTGCCTTGATTCATTTTTAACATGTAAACTGTTTTTCTGGAGTTGCTTTAAATTGATATCTTAAAAAATGTAATATGCCAAAACCATGAATAAAACACAGAAATAAATCTTGTGTCTAAGTAAGAGTTCAACCTTATACACGTTTAGACAGGGAAAGCTGTAGTATTTTGTAGTATTTTGGTCTATCTAAACATATATAAGCTTATGCCCTAAATGTGCTTATGTTCAGTCTATGTGATCCTTAGATGCTACAGGTGTCTCCAATCTAATAAACAGAAAAAACAAATGGAAACATTTCTATCTTGAGTAATTGAAACCATAAGTTTATTACTGTTGGTTCATAGAGAAATCTTGGCTTATGGTTTGCAACATATCAAATTTAAGGAAAACTCCAGCCGCCACCACCACCAAATGCACTAACTTTCTGTTCTGTCTGGTTTCTGAAAAGTATATCCAAATTTTCAAAGATATATACTTCTCCAGAAGTAACAACATAAACACAAAATGGCATGGATTAACTCAGAAGATGGATTTTTTTTAAAAAAAATCCTATTTTAACATACATTCCATCTCTAGCATTCATAATCTATTTCTGTATTTTAATTCAGCCTTAACTGTGATTAGAACCATGTTAAAAACAAGATTTTTAGTTTAAGGAGCACTGCTGCTTATATAATAACATTCTAGTAGTTTAAATTATCAAAAGCTGCCTTAGTGATCACTTAAGCTTACTTAAACTGGAAATATTATTAAATGTATCTAAAGAGTACTGTCTAAATATCTAGGCCTTACTCTTTTCCAATTTAAAGAGAGCATTTTGCAAGTTCTTTGTTATGATACCACGGTATCATATTCCAGGGAAGTGGAAAGTAATAAAATGCTCTGTAATGCACCTAAGAAAAGATGAAATGTTTTTTGTATAGAGAAAGTAGAAAATGATCAAATGGGTTATTAAAATTAATTTTGTATACAATACTTTTGTAAAATATTCATGTTTAACAGTCTGATCTATGTAAATTAATGCAAATAATTTCACAGCTATTCCTAGTCCTATTGGGGGATTCCTAGTCCCCCAAGAAATTATTTTTTCATTAACACACCAAGATTAAAATGTTATAAAATGAGTTTTGAATCAGTGATGAAAGATGTACATGATGTAAACATATATGTTTTATGATAGGTTCAAATTGTAAAGTGATAAGACCCTGATTATGTAATCTTTGAAAAATGATGTAAGGGAAAAATAAATTAAAGCATGCCCTGCTTCCCTATGTTGATGTACTTCTATTCCAGTAATGTAAGCCTGCGTGGCCCCAATTCATACTGGGATCATGGCACTTGGGAGGAAGGGATTTAAACTTTCCCCTTCCCCTTTTTGTCCAAACACATTCTTACAAGGAAGGCTGAAAAAACAAACCTCTGCTGTGTGAGATTCATTAATTAATTGATTGATTGATTCTTCAGCATTTTTATATACCATCCTTCACTAAGGCAAAGCCCACCAAGCAGAAACTTTTCTTGCACATGACTGAATCCACTCTCATGCACAACTTTCCATTTCAATTGATATTTGCACAGTGACATTTTTGGTGGATAGTGTCCAATTATTTTTCTTACGACTATATAGGATCGTATCTTATCATGTTGTTCCTCCATTATATTTTAACAAATGAAAGGAAAGCCTCAGGTGTGAGAAGGCTATATAGGAATGTCTTTAGACCACACTTAAAAATGTTATATGCAGATATTAAGTATACCACACTCTGTATGGGTGTGCTGGGCATGGGGGTGGAGGGATTGCTGAGATAAATAGTATCCAAATCCATTTCTTGAATTCTCCTTCTCTAAATGTATTCGGTTCTCAAACTAGAGAAATATGTTGTTTTCTTTGTAATTAATAGGAGTAACATCTGAATTTTCTATTTCAGATTATAGCACCAAGAAACAGCAAGGTATAACCACTTAATTGTAAAGGCCATGTAAGAAATGCATTGCCACTGTATCATGGTCCTTAAACTATTTAGCAAGATGGCTCTTGAATATTTTAATACTATGCATATTAATGCTAAGTAGTAGAGCCTGCAAAATAATTTGTGTATTAGTTTGCAACTGGGCAACATCATTTTCGTAAAGATGAAGAGCCAGTTCTGTCTGGTCAGCTAACTCTTCCAGTTGGCTGTGGCTAGTTTTGCTACTCTCAAACCGTTATGTATGTTAGCCTTCCCCAGTGGGTGCCCACCAGTCATGTTAGACTGGTAGGGGATGGTAGGCATTGTAGGCTAACACAATTGGATGGTGCTTGGTTAGAGGAGAATGAGCTACATCATTAAAATTCTGAGGTCATTAGAAACAACCTTTTTTTAAAGAAAGAGGGAGCAGTGAGATTCATAAAGCACTAACAGGAGTTGCCGTGTGACCCCACTTCCACTGTTGAAGCGTTTTTGCCTAGTAATTCTATAGGTTAAGCAGACCCTAAGGCTTGTCCAGCAGGAAGGAATTTTGGTGCAACTTGAGTTCCTGAGTACGAACAGGTGCATCTGCAGCTTAAACCAGTTTTAGCTGATTGGAGTCATTAGGATTAACCTGCACAGTATAGGAGTACCAGCAGAAGAAAATTCTAAAAAAATCAATTTAATTAATTTCTCAGGAATTATGTATATGATGTAGCTTCATAAAATGGAAGAACAGGTCTATAAGTTAAATCCTAAAATTGTAACTTCATAGGTTTGTAATTTTTTTAGTTATACATAACATCCTTTTTAGTGATAAAGAGAACACATTGTGTCCTTACAAGACAGGGTATGAATTTTTGTTCACGTTTTAGGTATCACTGCAGCATTTAAGGAGTGCAAGTTTGCAGTGTCAGAACTGTTTATTAAAATGGTTGGTTTAGACTGAAATTCTGTACACATTTAAGTTGAAGGTAAGTTCCATTGAACTCAGTGGGGCTTACTTCTGAGTATAAGGTATTACTTAAGGATAAATATTATACTCAGGGAATTTACCTAAGATATTACAAAGAGGGAATATTATTTCAGTTCCTTAACCAACTGAAAAATTGTGCTATACTATATCCATCAAGGAAAGTCTATTAAAGTTTATCAGAGCATTAGAAAAAAGAAAGTTTAAGAAATGTGACTTCTTATTGGTTGTCTTTTTCCAAAATTGGTACACTTCAGCAGAACATTCATATTTAAGATACAATCCTATGCAAGTTTAAGGAGATGAAAGGCCTACAACTCCCAGAATGCTCCAGCTAGCTGCACCCTTAATTATTTATATCCCACCTTTCTAGTTCCTCTGCACCACTCAGAGTATTTCAAAGCAATTTAAAACTACAACTCAACATAAAGCCATACATTCGAGGGGCAGAATCCTAAAATGAAAATACAGAAGCTTGTTTTACTTAATAAAAAAACCAGACTTGCTTTTGTTATATTGTACATTCACTGTATAAGGCAACTCTTAATAGCATTTTTGTGAGTCTAAGCTGTCAAATTGAAGCTTTTGACAAGACAGTTTTTGAAACTCTGGTTTTTGATTTTTAACTCTCATCTATCTTCTCCATCTCTTCATTGCTATTAAATCCTGCAGCCATTAAACCAGGAATGAGAAATGTGCTGCCTTCTAAATGTTAGTGGATGGCAGCTTCCATCATCCCTCACCATTGTCTGTGTTTGCTAAGGCTGATGGGAGTTTCAGGCCATGCTTCCAATCCCTGCACTAAACTCTTAACAAAACAATCAGGAGGCACACAAAACAGGAAAACAGAAGCAAGGATGTGGAAGTGAGCTGTCCTCATGAATATAAGAATTTAAGCATCAGATGAGCTATTGAAGTATGTTTCTCTTCAAAAACTGGTATCTGCTTTTTGAACATGTCAAGTTTATGTTTATAGGTTCAGTAGATAATAAACATAAAGCTATTTAGATAGTAATCAGAAACAATTGATCTTTTTGTTTGATGTAATAGATTCTGTAATTACAGAACCTAAACATTTATAGCAAAATTTGCATAAACCACAAGTTCAACAGTTCAGCTGATAGAACTGTTCTGCTTCCCAACTCTTCTGTCCATCTTCCATGTATATCAAGTGTATGTTCATCATTTTCTTAAAGAGTTCCAAGATCATCATCTAGAGAAAGTTATATTTAAATAAGTTGCAGTGTCGATTAGGTGCAGCAGAACCAATAAAGTTGGTTGCACAGCATCTTGAAGTCCAAACATTAATTATAGCATGGGCTTCATGAGATGCCTGCAAAAGCCACAAGAAGTATGTCAGCTGCCATAAAGCTTGTTGTTGTTTTCTGGAGGTCTGGCTACTTTATTCAGAAGTACATCACACAAAACTGAATGGAACACTGTCCTGTTGCCTTAACCACTTAACTATCTGCTTATGCCCCACTGTTTCAATGGGCATAAGTGCTACAATGTGCCCCAAGTTATGCATTTCCTTCCTAGCTGAATCTCAAATGTCCTGCCTTTATTCATTACATGTGTATCCAGTCCTTCCTCCAAAGCAGGCTTTCCCAAGCTGGAATCACCAGATTTTGTTGGATTATAGTTCCCATAATGACCAGCCAGCATGGTTGATGGTCAGGGATGATGGAGACAGTAGTCCAGCAACATCTGGTGGGTCTTGCATTGGGCAAAATTGCTAAAGAGCTCAAAGCAGTGTATTAATTTCAAAATCAACTTACAAGGTAGTATAGGCTGATAGGTGGTGTCTTGCCACTGGCAACAAAGTAAGCTTTTAAACTGACTAGGATTTGCTCTTGGGTTTCCTATCTCTAACCCTAATACTTTAGCCACTAATTCATTTTGGAATGTTTAGCCCTGGATTTTTAGCTTCTTTCCTCCTTTTTATCATTTGTGTTAAATCATTGACTCCTTATAACCTGGTTGTAATGTGAATTCTCTTGAACTCCTAAGAGATGGAAAGGTTTGAACCTGAAATATGTTAAAATATTTAATTCACAGCTACTGCTGTTTAGCAACCATGCACTAGAAGGGATGGCCATACATTTTTGGGATTTTATCCCATTTTGTCAATCTTCCATTATTTTGCTATCTTTTTGTGTATTTTGTTTTTTAGCTTCTGATGAGCAATCTAGATTGCAGTCCTTGTTTAAATGTGCAACAGATCTGTGCTGTTGTTTTTAATCATCTCCAAACAGGAAATCAGGGGAGCTTGATTTTGTTTTCAGTTCTGATCTCTATTCATTTTCCAAATTTGGCCTATAAGCAGAAGCCATTTTGCATTGTGTATTATGCTTCTATGCCAGACTTAATTTAAGACAGTTTTAGCACCTGCTGTGACCCTGTATTTAGGCAGACTTCAGAATACCATGTAATAAGGTCAGAGGGGTAACTGCAAAAAATGAAAGAGTTGCAATTCCCTTTACCTCTCCTCTACATGAAAATAGCCTTCCAATCAGAATTACTACCCTAGAGAGTTCTGGGAAGACATCAAAGCTGCAAGTCATATTCCCAGGGTTATATAGGAGAGTCCCTATGCTTGACACATAGTTAGAGGGCGATAGGGAAAACCAAGGCAGGGTTTGAGTGCTTGAACAGATCACCCTCTGTTTGCAAGTGTCTTCAATGTTGTAAAAGGTATAGATAACAATGCGATTCGTAAACTTCCAGAAAAAATAATATTATAAGCTTTGTATCTAAAAACATGCAGATGAGTAGTAGTTTATGGTAATAGTATTGCATTTAATTGGCTAATATCAACTTATTCTGAAGTATAGGTTTGTGCTCTGCATTATCTACTAGCATTTTTCCCCACTAAATGTTCAGGTGGGTGGTGTCTGGATCTATACAGTTATAAATGGAATATGATAGGTTCATCATGATCCTTGCAAACCACATAGTTTCTTTCAAGATTTATTTATGTTCTCTCCATCCCTTACCTTGTTTATAGTTAAATGTGTTTATTTTATTCCAAATTATTTTAATATGTTTTATTTTAATCCTAACCTGGACCAACAGGGAGATCTTTCATGGAAACACCACTTATTTAGAGCCCAGCCAATATACAAGCAGCAAGATGTGGGAGATGGAGGGTGGTGGGAACAGTTTTAATTCTGGAAGATCTTCGTGCCCCCAGGTCCTCATGGTAGCCTGAGGCCGATGTACAATGGCAGCTCAGTCCTGGGACACAGAAAAGCTATAATCGCAAAAGCACCCTTATCGCACTCGTGGAACAGTACACTTGGGGCCTTCCCCCAGGATCACTACCGCTTGCAGGAGCACTGTTGGCAAAAGATGTATGCCTGTGAAGCTTCCCAACATGCCACAGTGGCCTTCAGGTAGATGCCTCCTCCCCACAAACCCCTCTTTGCTGGCAGATGAGCCCCTGAAACATTCTGTGAGGTGCAATGGTTAGAGAGCAGGGTTCTAGTGCTCCCTCAGTCATGAAACTTACTCAGGAACTTTGGACCCATTACTGACTCTCTGGCTGACCTACCGCACAGGTACGGTGAAGTGGAGATAAAGAGGAGTATGTAAACTGCCTTGGGTTGCATGCAAGATGGAAAACAGCAGCATATAAATATAATAAAGGAAGTAAAAACAAACCCAACCCTCCTCCAGCCAGCAAATCTGAGTTTTAGGACTGCAGAGGGATTCCTGTTGTTTTGTTTTGTTTTTTGGGATGACTTTGGCTGTAATATCCACCATGCTGCCCATAGTCAACATTTTCCTAGCTATTATCCTTGTTGACCCCTACCAGGTTCCTTGAGCCTTCCAATTTTTCAAATTGTTTAAAAAATGTGTGTATGCACACACATAAAGAGTTCTTTTTTCTGAGAAACTTGCATATTGTAAAGTGAAGTAATGGTTTCCACCACTATCTTTATTCCCCAAATGCCTCTGGGTCCCACCTGGGCCCCAGACACATTCCTGGGGTGAAAAATGGCAGGGGGTACCTTGATTTTTTGGAGGGGGCGTGGGATGGTAAGCCAGAGGATGCTGGAGGAGCAGGAGCATTTGGAGTGGATTAGAGAGGGTTTTGTCTTGTGTGGTGCCTCTGTGCTTGTTGCTTGGTGGGTAGCTGTGTTTCTCTGAGCATGGGTAGTTTGCATTCTATGAAACAGGTATTCTGAAGTGCTTTGCAGGGACAAATAGGTGACTTAGCAATTGGGGCTCAGCCCCCAGCTTTGCTTGTATTCAGTTTCTTGGTGACATTTCTTGTCTCATCAATTTGCCTTCTGTGAAATGAGTGCTTTGTGCCCAGGTATCCCCCCCTCACCCACATCCACCATCTTGCAAAAATACCCCCAAAAGACACACTCAACATTCCAAATTTGCCCACTGAGACAAAAAGTTGGGGACTCTTGTTTTAGCCAATAAACAATCCACAAGATAGTTCTGGCAAGGATAGAATGGGACAACATTCTGTAGTTCTGTGATTAGTTTTTAGATTTGTACAAATCCAATATATTTATTGTATTTATTATATTTTTGTCTCAGCCAATAGTCAATCTCCTCTTGGTTGTTCACAATATTTAAAGGCATAACATGAAACACAGACATTGAGAATTACAGTATAAAACCTTAAGGAAAAATAAAAATAAACTTTGCAGCAGTGCAAATGTTTAAAATTCAGCAACCTGTTTAAAAACAACAGAACATACTAAAATGCAAAAAGAAGGTGTTCACCTGGCAGTGAAAATATCACAGCCTGGGCACCAAGGAAGCCTGCCTGGGGAGCTCAGTCCACAACTGGGATGTTACAATAGAAAAGGCCCTTTTTTCAGTTGCCTCTTTTCTCACTTCCTCTGGTGGGGCTCCTAGATAACAACTTCTGAATATGATTGTAGATGATGAATGGAGTAATTGAGGTGATAATGGGAGAGGGAGAAGGTGAGGGACTTTATATCCTTTCCTCCCTATGCCTTTCTAAAATTTATTTGAAGAAACCGCACTCACTTTTCTTTTTGAAATTGTGAGTTTATCCTCAAACTGTAAAATGTGTGGTTTTAACTGCCATGCTTCTTAATTTTTCTAGTACAACATAATTCACAGCAATGTTCTTACATAGAATGTTTTGAGATCCAGAACCTTTGTGGTCAAGGATACACCAAGAAAAGAAGAAGAGGTGGGCTACAGTGAGAGAAATAGAGGGGATATAAAGGAAATATTAATTCTACCCTTGCTTTTTAATAACTGAAACTAGCAATTGTGCTTGGTCTTCTGTGAAAGAAGATTTAAACACAGAAAGAAATTTGGCTTAACTTAGCATTATAAAAAGCAGCACCATTTCCAACCTCCTGTTTTGCAGTTGCTCAGTGAGAATGGAAAACTATGCATTATTTTTAAGAGAGTTTACAGGGGGGAAAGAAATTGGAATTATCAATTTTGTTACAAGTACAAAAATAATTTGGAAATGGTGTGTTTAAAGCTAAGGTCAAATTGTATATTACATTTGTATATGATGGATTTAACCTGTATTTTAAACTTTTTTTCACTTGTGGCATGATTTTTCTTAAAATTCCTTTAAACTCACCCTCTCCTAAAAATAATGTTTTTAATGCTGGGCATTTATAGAAAGAGACACGAATTTAATTATTTAAAATAATTACTGTTTTTTAAAGTTATCCCTTCTAACAGGAGAAAAACCCAAACAACTAAAAGTTCCTAGGTCAGCCATTCTCCATCTGGTTTCCTGAAGACTTGTTAGACTCTGGACCCCACAATACCCCAATTGGCTGAGAGATTTTGGCAACCTTAGTTCAACACATCTGGAGGGCTCCAGGTTGGGGAAGGCTGCCCTAGGCTGCTAAGGAACAAAAGTGAAAGCTGCAGGCGCAGAAATGAAACCAAGAGGGCCTGCAGCTTTTTTCAAGATATGAAAATCAAAGTATGGAGCAGGTAATATTAAACAGTAGAGCAGATTTCAAAATATTCTGCGTTTCTAGAAGCCTAAAAGTATTCTTAGAAGGCCCAAGTCTAGAACCATCTTCTTAATTGTACTTCTTTAAAATGTAAGGCTGTCTGAACATCACATTACTGTTGTCTGCTCCCTCTTGGGAATGAGTGCCCCCTCAAAACCTGGCTGAACGCACCAGAACATGGGTAGTAAGAAATATGTTATTAACACACATTTCTTTTTTATGAAAACCCACTCATGTTAAACATCAACATCTCACTTTAGTTTGTTGCTTTTCAAACTAAGGAATACATATGAAATAAATAGGGCAGAGGGATGGATGGCATTTTTTTTTCATATCCAAGCAAATGCTCTACAAAACCTGAGAATATTACTTAGTGCCCACTGAGGTTTTTTTTTCCCCTTCATTAGATCAGGTAAAGATACAAACTAATTTAAGGCTAAATTAGAATGAAGTCAGGGAAAAGCTGTATTTTAAAAAGACCAACAACTAGTTTAAAATATTTGTGGCAAAAGTAGAGGTAACAGAAGGCTAAGAAATGCTTGTGAATCAATATTTTCTTATCTAGCAATATTTTCTTCATTTTCCATTAGCCTTACCTTTGAAATCAGGGTGGAGCATGTGTGTCACAACCAAGCAAAATAGCTGAAACTCTGTTGAAAGGTAGATGGGAAATGACATTCTGCCAACATTAGATTAGGAAATTTAAAAAAAATTAAAAGATTTAAAATAACTGCTTTAGCTCCTAGGTTTGTCCTTTAGAAACAAAGAAAACTAATTTCTTAGAAAGGATGATATCAAAAGGGCCCTTTAAAAACTATTATTTTCAGGATATTATGAATTGTGTGTCCGTGTTTAAATTGTGTGTGTGCTTGAGACATTAAATGCAAAAGGAAAAAGCATGAAAATAGTGGAAACGCAATGTTTTCAATTGTAAGATTTCTTGTAGTGAAAAGAAGGGTACAGTTTTTTTATAGCTTTCTGCAGGTACGGAGTATACATTCTATGTGCCTGTATTAATGTAGTATCATTGTAACACATATATACTTTTATAAACCAAGGAAAAATACGAAGAGTGAAACTGTCATGATAAAGAAATGATTGAAGATTTATAATAGGGAATGGAAAAGAGGCAGTCAGAAATAGTTTCTTCCATTTTTCTCTTCCCTAAAAAGAAAGCATTACTTAAGACTTTTTTCAACTTAAACAAACCTTTCTGTCTACCATGTATTTCAAGATGCACTAAGATGAAGGATTTCTCTCTCTTTTTTGAAAAAAGAAAAAAAATTGTTGCATATGTAGTTTAAACAAAAGCACTACACAGGTGGTGGTGGTGAATAAGTAGTCCTACATTTTCGTTGAATATTTATGGCCCTAATTATGATCTTGCACAGGTATGTTTATTTAAAATTGGTATCAAACTTTAAACAAAAAATCCTTCCAGTCTTCTTTCTAATAACCTTGTGGTAGTTACTGAAAATTATTTTTTGTTTGTAGCCTTATTAGACCAGACCTTTGAAGTCCTGGAGTCCTGACTGTGTTTTAATCATGGTCATGTTTCTTTCAGTTTGTCTGGTAAAATTATTTTTGTATTCCTCTAGTTTTGGAGGAAATGTTGGAAGTGCCTGTTTTCAGGAACTGTAATGACTGATGAAAGATGCAAGCACCTTTCTACAGGTGAAGCACTAGATTATAATCCAAACATCTTAAAGCATTGACAATAGTTGTATGATAGTTTCATAATATTCACTACTTGGCATTCAGTATAATAAGCTATCTAACCCCTTGTAGCTATTTTTGAGTAAGCAAGGAATAACTGAGTTAAAGGTGTCCTAACATTTGTCAAATTATGAATGGATTACAAAATAGTTAAATACTCATAGTTGCATAGAGTGATCTCACCATAATTATAGGAATTGTGTAATATTATGTAAAAACAGCTCATCGCTTTTATACTGCATACATGTAAGCAGAGCCATAAAAGAATGCAACAACTAATTTCAGGCAGAAAATTTTCTGTTAATTATGTAAAAATTAAAGTCTTAACAGTAGTCCTTAACACATGGTGATGGGGAAAAGATTTTTTAAAAATTTGTTTGAATAGTGCTGTCCACCAAACATTTTCTTTATAATCCCCATTGAAATGAATGAGTGGCTTTCAAGGCCTCTTCTGCCATACACCTTCATTCCTATAGGATATGTTTGTTGAATGCTCAGATTGGACTGAGCCCCAGATTAGGTTTTTAAAACAGGTTAGTTTTTAAAAAGTGACGGTGAGATAGTAGTGATTTGGACTAGCTGGTTTGATTTTAATATCAAATTTGTAATTAAAGAAGGTGCATAACTGAATACCCAGAAAGGGTTGATTGGGATCGGCGAGAGAATGATGGTGTTCAGATATAGTATTATCGGCTTATTCTGTACTTGAGGCTTGTGTGCTGACCAAAAATTATTGGATAGAACATATTAAAAGTATTGGACATGCTGGCATATGTCTGTTGTTCATGTGATGCTTGTTCATGTGACTCCAGTTTTGAAAAAACAAAGAATTAAATTCTGGTTACTTAAATGTGTTGGTCATGTTATTGTCTTAAGAAAAAATAAAAATTGAAAACAGCAAGAAGTCCACTCCTTTCCATGGTATTGAGAAATATTTTAACAGCAAAATCAAAGCATTCTAACCTTTGCCAAGGTAACTATGTACTTCTAAAAGCAGTGTAATTTTTTCTTGTAGCTACTTGTGTTTTAAAAACCCTTACAAAAAAAGTAATTAAGGGTTTAGATTTTTTCTTTTGGCTTTGTAAAAAGACAAAGACTTCTTGCCTGAAGCTAAATAAATGGTACTGTTGTGAAATGCTATGTTTGGATAATGTCAAATATTGGTCAACTTTAGATTTTAACCTATTGCCAATAAAAACCATCAATATTTTAAAGTTCATGAGAAATGCTTTTCCTCCATTGAATTTGTTCGTGCCTGCCAAGCAATGACAGAAGTCTCAGTTTCCTTCTTTCCAGAACTTTTACAAATTGTATTAGTGCTCTGTATTTGGGCTAAGACCTGCTTAAATTACTTATGTTTTTTTCAAATTCTTCACAGATTGGGAAAGATTATAGTAGTAAGGCTAAAAATTAATTGAAATCATGACCTTGGAATATGAAAGTTTTTAAAACTTTGATATTTTAATAGTACAATATACACAAGTACATCCTTTGCATTACAACAGGGAATACAATACAACCAAATAGGAATTTTATGTCTGCGTACAGATTATGAGGCAGGTTGGCCAGCTATACTGCAGGGGTTTTTTTGCACCTTTTTGTGGCATATGCTCTATTTTGTGTCTTTAATCTGTGTATTAAATTGTAAAATTCTGGCTTGTTAGTAAATCAAAAAACTATGATTCAAGCTGTTAAAGGATTTGCTTTTTTTCCCATGAATTGTAGGACAGTGCTGTAACACTGGGTGTTGAATGGTCACATTTTTCCATGGAAATTTTGGGATAAAAAAAACAAAAGATATAACCTGCTGAGAAATAAATTGTAAATAACGACATGGGTATTATTTGGAATTACTTGGCTTCATTGGCTTTGGAAATGTACAGCATGCATCTGGAGAGCAGTGTCAGGCAGGGAGGATTCTCCTGTTGTGTTTTTATGAGCAAGGAATCAACTTGAAAATCGCTTTAAGAGTCAAAGGATTATACTGAAAATTAAACTTTACAAAAATGTATGGGAGTTCATGGTAGGTCGCTTTATTTCAAAGAAAAGGGCCCATTTTTTCTTTGTCTACTTTGCTTTTGTTGTTTGCTTTATTATAAATAATAAAGGAGGGTTATTGTTAAATTATTAGCAGCTGTGTTATATCTACCTTTTCAATTTTTGAGAGGCTTGAATTCATTTTGGACGATGAAGCACCAGGCAGATTTCTGTATTGCCTGTGAGGCAGTTACTTTTTAGACTACAAGCTATGTAGCAATCAGTATGGTAGTAGAAATTAGAATAAATTGAATGACAATTATCAGACAATGATTTGATTATTTCAAATACATAAAAAGACAATTAGAATCTCTCTCTCTCCCTTTCTCTCTGTATATAGTAAGTGTTAGTTTACATCTTGGAAGGCTTACTGTAAGGATCTATTTCATGAACTTTCCCCCCTCACATTCAAACCAGATAGTGTTAAAAGTTGTGGCTTGTTTGTGTGTGTTGTGCTGTTTATGGATATAATTTGTTGGCTTTTCAAAGGCTGCAGGACTTGAAAAGTGCTAGCATAATATATTGATGCTATGATAAATGCTCATGCTATGGGGCTGGGGGGGGGCGGAGAAAATGAGAGTGGTATGGTTGAGTTTTTAAAATCTGCTCAGTGTGGAGGGAAATATATTCTCGGTAGAGTTTGTATTTTAAGGAGAATTGTGTGTTAACCAGATTTTTAATTTTAAATATATGTGGAGATAGAAAAGTAAATCTCACTTGCTTTCTTTTGTATGAAAAAACAAACATATTAATGACATACAAAAATGTATTTCTAGAAATGTGCAGGAAAACTAAGAAGACTTACAAACTGAGCATGTATTTAATAGTAAACATCTGAGAACTGCAGTTCAGATTATTGTTCTAAACATTTTAAAAACAGTATTATTTTACAAACTGTTGGGGATTCCTTTTGAAGTTCTGAGTGTGTGTGTGAGAGAGGGAATCTCGCATGGCAAGTGCTTATAACCTATCACCATGTGCTGTCTGTTTTGGATGAACTGAGAGGAGAAAGTAAATTAAATAGATTGGAGTTCTGTGGCACAAAGTTGCCCGTGAGTCACGAAAGAGTTAACCCTGGGCTTGGACGCGTGCAGGATGGGAATTGTAGGCGGAAAGGATGCTGGGAGATGTCGTAAAACTCTTTGCAGCCGCTTCCTGTAATGGCCGATCGCAGGGACATAGCGGAGGGTGCCTTTCGTTTCTCTGGCAAAAACGCCGCGTTCAGTGATCGACGTGCAGCTGGGGGGCTGCCCCAAGTTATACGTGTCTGGGGATATGTTGTCATTGATTAAGTGGCAAAGGACGCTTTCAGAAGGAGCAGATTGCTTGGGGTGTCTCTGGTATTGGTGGAAATGTCATGATTCTGGTTGCTGACGGACTCTCGTGTTCTGTGCTTTTATTTTCCTGGAGGGAAACAAAAATCTGCAATGCTATTCACAGGTTTTTAAAATTTATATCTTGATTTAAATACTCAGCTAAGTTGCTTATATCACTTGCTAGGATCTGGGTGCACTGGCTAATCAGCTGAGGAGAATGGTGGGCCTTGTGTTTTGCCAAAGTAGTCGCATGGTTAAACCAGTTAAGAACATTCCTGTGTTTCAAAATGGTTTGTACGTATTTCATATACAGGAGAATGGAGTCTCCTTAGAGGTAGGTCTAAAAAACGCACACATACTAAGAAAATTGTGAGATTTTGGTTGAAATAGGTATTACAAAGATAGGCAGTATTGTGATTTGTATTTATGAAATAATTATTCTTCCAAGTTAATAGCCTTACAAATGTAAACACTGTTAAAGCTAAGGTTGGTTAGAGGCAAACATATATGATTTTTTGCATGTGAAGTGCATAGCGGAGCACTGAACCTAAAGGGTTATATTTAGAATTCCATTTGGGATGTGGTAAAACAGAATTTTGTATTCATTGGTGATTTGTGGCCTCTTCCTAACTATTTTAGTTTGGCATCAGTTATAGCAAAGCCCTCATAAGTGCCTATACCAACCAACCCTATTCCTATACAATTCCCTTTTCAGTCTCTTGTTGCTCTTACCTTATGTGTAATTTAGAACAGGAAAAAAAACCAGACTAAATGAAAAAAGGAGAGTGATGGAGCTAATGTTTGCAATAAAGCTTGACATCTAGATCTTAAAAACATGCAGTAAATTATTTTTGTTTTCATTGGATTTGTTTTGTGATATGTTTTAAGGTCAAGGCCTGAAAAGGAAACTGTATCCATTTATCTGTCAGTAGAGCTTAAACATAAAAAGGCGATTTAGCATCTGGTCAGCTATAATGTTCATACTGATTGTGTTCCATTGGAGAGCAGTAAGCCAACCCTGAAAGCCCTTTGATAGCTGAAGCCAGTTTCAAATGAGGGGGAATAAACATTTAAGACCTAACTCTGTCTGCTAAGTGTCTTTGGAGCATGATGTATTATGTTTGAAAAGGACCGGGCTAGCCTGTGAGTGTTATAAATAACTGGTGTTACTTTGTCAACTTAAAAATCCTAGAAGAAAACATTGATTTAGATTGAAACTAGGCTAGTCATGTTTAGCTGCACTGGAACTGATGGGACATGTCAGTCACAAATAACTCCAATTAACTTCAGTAGGACTGATTAAGTTAATCTGAATCTAGCCTGTAATATTTTAGACCATTAACTATGAGTGTTCATACAGGGAAATGTAAGGAAGTTGAGTAATTGTGAATCCTTCTTTGTCACCTGTTGTCATACAGATCAGAAACCAATGTGTTATTGTTCTGCATGAAATAATCATACCTATATGTTTAACGATTACTTATATTTATGAATCCAGTAGCCAGCTATTGAATCACAACCTCAGATTTTGCAAGCAAGAGCAGAACCACAACAAAAGAAGAGAAAATCAAAGGAAGAAATGTTCAGTGTTTGGTAGAACAGTAAAAAGTTAATTGCTTGATTCCCATTTCTGCTTTAGGTAATACTGTTTATACATACATTGCATTGGATCCAAAGACCTATGAATGGAAGGAAAATAGTTATTAGTGCTGTTTTGACAACCTTTGCACAAAAGCTCACACAGGTAAGTTATGTAACAATTCTTGTGCTCTGTTTGTGCAAGAGGTTACCCGATGACTTGCACAAGTAGGAGAACATTTTTGATTTAGTTCCATGCTTAGTTAAGTAACTTTATAAACAAAACAAATCTGAGGCAACTAACAATAAATATGAATTAACATGATTTGTTGTTCAAAAGTGAGTCAAATAGCCACATATTAGACAAATAATGGTCACAATAAAAATAGAGAAAACCAGAGAGCACAATAAAACAATCTGTGTAGAAGTACTCCTCAGCTTTAAAACGTGTTAATTAGAAGAGCTATAAAATTTGGACATAGAAAAATAATGTCAATCTGGTGCCTAAAGTTTAACAGAGTAGCACCAGGTGGACTACTCTGAGGAGTATATAAATGGGGAGATTCCACAGAAAAGGCCTGCTTCCCAGTTGCCATTTTTTCCCTTTCTGATAGCAGGAGTACTTTTGACTTAATCAAGAAATAAATGTCTGTAGGATCAGGTACTTGGTTCAGTAGCTTTCAGATACTTGGTTCACAAGCTGTAAAAAGTTACAAAAGTAACAGCATCATCAGGTTTCAGACAGTGGTTGGCTAACTAGATGTTCCTGGGAAGCCCACAAACAGGACTTCCACTTTGTTTCCTAGTACCTTGGCTCACGAACTTAATCTGTTCCAGGACTCTGGTCGTGACCCAAATTGGGTGTGAGCTAAGTTAAATTTCCCCATAAGGTTTAATATAAATAAGGTTAATCCTTTCTGTAACCATTTTTTAAATCAGAAAAATGTGAAGCAAAGTGACAACAACAAAAATCGCGGCCATCTCCCCCTCCCCACCCCAAGTACAAGCGCAGCCATCTCCCCGTCCCCCCCAGCATGACCAAAATCGCGCCCGTCATACCAGCGTGGGGTGGGGGGGAAGACGGGTGCAAACGGAGCACACTGGGGGAGGGAGAGACGGGCATGAATGGGGCGTGCTGGGGAGGGAGAGACATGCGCGAATGGGGCACGCTGGGTGAGGGAGAGATGGGCATGAACGGGGTGCGCTGGGGAGGGAGAGACTGATGCAATCTTGGCCATCTCCCCACTCGGGGGAAGATGGCCACTATTGTGCTGTTTGGGGGAGGTGAGATTGCACCCGTCTTTCCTGCAGCAGTGTGCCTGTGATCACGCACGTCTTTGCTGCACGAACACAACTGTGATTGTGGCCATCTCCCCACTTGCGGGTGTGGGGAGATGGCTGCGATCTTGTTCTCCACCCAATGCGGCGTTTGTGACCCATATCAAAATTTTCATGAAATTTTTGTTCGTGACCCGATTTGGTCATGAACAAAGGCGTTCGTGAGCTGAGGTACCACTGTATCTGGCATTCAGAGGCATGCTTTAGCAGTTTATGTTTCTGTGTAGTTGTCATGATCCCACAGTCCAGCAGTGACCCAGACATGGATTCAGAGGCTCAAGGACCAGTGCTGCCAGAAAAGGTGGATCTGGGCCTGACACCAAGGTCTCAAATACTCTTGAACCCTTGAACCCGAAGTGCCAGAGACCCCAGAGCCTAACTCCAGCACAAAGCCAGCACACCCTTCTCCAAGAACTCCATACTCCTTGGAGCTGATGTGCCAGTGCTAGCAGTGCACCTGGCTTGAGCTCTTAGAAAGGCAAAAGAGTAATTAAGATTCCCTTTTTGTGAGAAGGGGTCCCTGGAAGGGAGCCTCTCAACTAAAACATAAAGGTCTTCAGTCTGGGTTCTCTGGGATCTTGCCAGAACAAATTGCTTAGTAGGAGCTCTCCTGGGCACTGCAGTACCCAGCCTACCTTGCTTCCCTCTTTTGAGCCCCTGATCTGTTCAGAACACAATGCAACAGTAACTTTCAGGGGCAGCTCATGTACAGTGCATTGCAACAGTCTAGCCTGTGTATAGGAGTAGCTGAAGCTGGCACATTATCTTGACTTGGTCAGAAGCCTTGGGATTGAAGGCGTTTCATGCCGCATATTCCATCTGGGCATCTAAAAGGGCCAGATGTAACCACATCTCCAAAGTATGAACTTGATACCTATGGAAAAATATAGCCCCATCCATCAACAATGTCTCTCTGCTAAGATGAACCAGCTACTAATAGTATCGGCATCATCTGAATTGAGCATCAGTTTATTGGCTCTCATCCATTTTGTAACTGACCCCAAACATCTTTTCAGAGCATCTACCATTTCATTTTAGTTCACTAAAAATGAGAAATATGAGCTGTGCAGCATGTAAAACAACTGGTCCTTTTAGCTTAGCATTTACTGGAAACAGCAGGCAGCGTTTATTGGTCCTGCTATCCAAGATTATTTTGAGTGGAGAATTTAAATATAGATCCTTCACCTCAAATCACTAGGTGATCTTTCGTAGTGATTTCATTATTTATTATTTAATTTCTATTCTGCCCAATAGCTGATGGATGCTGTTTTGGCAGTTCACAACATCACATTAAAAATACAGTATAAAATACACCATATTTAAAGTTGATTTAAAAAGCTTACCATATAATATTTTAAACAGATACAAAAATTACAGTAACTTAAAGAAAAATCTTAGGACCGGTTTAGCAAATAACAAGTCCTAGTAAACTAATTGAGTGCCCTATAGTAGAGGATAGTATTTTGGGCTATCCTCTAAGACAGTAAGATTGGTGTCCGGGCAGGCCACCACTGAAAAGGTCCTTCTCTTTGTTGCCACCAATTCAGCCTCACTTGGAGGTTGGAGGCAGGCCCCAGAGATTGATTGTAGTATTTGGCTAGGTTGCAGTCAGGAGAAGCTTTCCATTAGGTATTGTGGTCCCAGTCTGTATAGGGATTTATAGATTAAAACCACTACCTGGAATTGGGTTTAAAACCATATAAGCAGCCAAAGAAATACTCAGACTGCTGATCCCTGCTATTGGTCTGGCTGCTGCATTTTGCATAATCTGCAGTTTAGTGCTTTTCACACTAAACTCCAGAAGGATACCATGGTTGATGGTATCAAAAGCTGCTGACAGGTCCAGGAAAGCCAAGAGGGTCACACTCTCCCTTCTCCCAGCATTGATCATCTTATAAAACCAAGCCTGAACCCTTACTGAAATGGAGCCAGATAATAAGTCCCAGCTTGGAGCTGGTTGGCCACCATCTTGCCCAGGAATGGGATGTTTGCAACCAGCCTGAAATTGTTGAGTTCTTCTGGGTCCAGGGAGGGTTTCTTCAGGAGCAGTCTCACCACCAGGTGGCCAGGAACCACTCCTCATAAAGAAGCATTAATCACCTCACTGGCCCAACCAGCAGTTCCTTCCCTGCTGGCTTTTATAAAGATTCACAAGGATCCTTTAGGTACATAGTTGCACAAACCTGTCCAAGCACCTCTATCTGTCTTATTGTTTAATAATAATTATCTCATGTATCTATTTCTATTTATTTGTATGTCAGTGTTAAATACTTTGGAAACAACTTTAAACCACAGTAAAGAACAATCTTACCTGATGCCATCCAAGTATGTAGACTACAACTTCATCAATCTGGTGTTCTGCAGGTGTGTTGGCTGGGTCATCCTGGGATACCTGGAGGTCACCAGGTTGGGAAGACTGGTACAAGGAAGTGGTTTTCCCAGCTTCCCTTGTGCAATTAATCTTTCAGGTAGGACCAGCATGTCTTACACCCATCTCAGAAATATGTTCCAGAAAGACTCCATGATCAGTGGTATCCAGACTTGCTTGTAAATTCAGAAAAATTAGGAGAGTCAAACTTCCTTTGCCTTTTTCTTACTGCACGCCTTTGGCCCTGCATGGGAAAGCAGTAACAGGAACAAGGAAGAGCAGCCCCTTTGATTTGTCCTGTTGTGTGGTGGTGGTGGGAATTGAACCCACATTATAGTCCTATTCAGAAGAACTGTCTACACATTGAATTAGTACTTGAGTTTGGCAGTGCCAACTAACTATATCTCTAAAGCCAGGTCTGATGGTGCTGTTGCTTAATGCCAGGTCAGTCCGCAATAAATCTGACCGAACACACTTAAGAGCTGATTATCAGGCCTATGCTGTGGTGGTGAGGGTGGCGAAAAAGAAATTCTTCTCCATTTCCATTGCCTCCTCAAAATGCCATCCGGCGGAGCTTTTTCAGGTGGTACAAGGGCTGGTCCATCCTGGCCCTAAGAAAGATCTGGTTCCACCCTCGAAGGCCCGCTGTGACAACTTTGCCAAGCATTTCAAGGAGAAAATCGCTCAGTTTCGTCATGAGCTAGACTCTACTAGTGATTCAGAGGCTTCTGGGGAGATACCAATGTCGCCGTCTGGTCCAAAATTAATGGATGAATTTCAGTTATTGCGGCCTGATGATGTGGACAAGGTGCTTGGTCAAGTATGTCCCACCACTTGCCTATTGGACCCTTGCCCATCTTGGTTAATAAACAACGCCAAGCACGGGATTGGGACCTGGATCTTGGAAGTGATTAATGCTTCTCTGAGGGAGGGTCGGGTACCTGCCCCTCTAAAGGAGGCGGTAGTCCAACCGGTCCTGAAGAAAGCGTCACTGGATCCAGAGATGGCCACTAATTATAGACCAGTGGCCAACATCCCATTTCTGGGCAAGGTGTTGGAGCGGGTGGTGGTGGGACAACTCCAAGAACTCTTGGATGAAACTGATTATCTGGACCCATTTCAGTCTGGCTTCAGACGCGGGTACGGTACTGAATCTGCCTTGGTCGCCCTGTACGATGACCTGTGCAGGGAGAAGGACAGGGGGAGTGCGCCCCTGTTGATTCTTCTGGACCTCTCAGCGGTTTTTGATACCATCGACCATGGTATCCTGGATAGGCTAGCGGGATTGGGGGTCGGAGGCACTGCTTTGCAGTGGTTCCACTCCTATCTCAATGGCCGATTCCAGAAGGTGGTGCTGGAGGACTATGGCTCTGCACCATGGCAGCTATGCCATGGAGTACCGCAGGGATCCACTTTGTCCCCTTTGCTGTTTAACGTCTACATGAAACCGCTGGGAGAGGTCATCAGGAGGTGTGGGCTGCGGAATCACCAGTATGCTGATGATACTCAGCTCTCCCTCTCGTTCTCCACCAATCCAGGTGAGGCAGTGGCTGTGCTGAACCGGTGCCTGGCCGAGGTAATGGGCTGGATGAGGGCCAATAAACTGAAGCTCAATCCAGACAAGACAGAGGTCCTGTTGGTTGGCGGATCGGGCTTCGGGGAAGGTGAATTGAACCTAGTCCTGAATGGGGTTGCACTCCCTCTTAGGGACAAGGTTCGCAGCTTGGGAGTGCTCCTCCACCCAGAGCTTTCACTGGAAGCTCAGGTGACAGCGGTGGTGAGGAGCGCTTTCGTTCAGTTTTGGCTGTTCCATCAGCTGCGTCCCTTCCTGGAGAACGACTGCCTGGCGACAGTGACACACGCATTGTTGACTTCCCGACTTGACTTCTGTAACGCGCTCTACAACCGGGAGCTGCCCTTGAAGATGCCCTATAACGTGGGGCTGCCCTTGAAGATGGTCCGGATACTTCAATTGGTGCAAACTAGAGCTGCCAGCTTGCTGACGGGGACTGGGCGTTATGTTTATATGACTGCAGTCCTCCGTCAGCTTCACTGGCTTCCCATTGAAGTCCGGGCCCAATTCAGGGTGTTGGTGATGACCTATAAAGCCCTAAACGGCTTGGGTCCTGGTTACCTGAAGGAGTGTTTACGTCCATATATGCCCGCCCGCCCCTTGAGATCAGTGGGAGAGGCCCTTCTCTGGGAACCCTCCGTGAAGGAAATTAGGAGGGTAAGTATTCAGAGGAGGGCTTTATCTGCGGTGGCACCCAATCTATGGAATGCGCTCCCCAGAGAGGTCCACCTGGTGCCGTCGTTATTTGTTTTTCGGCGCCAGGCAAAGATCTTTTTATTCAAACGTTATTTTAATTGTTAATATTATTTAATTGTTTTATTCTTTGGCCAGGGCAACTTAATTTATATTGTTTATAGGATTCTATTTATTTATGGTTGTGAGCCGCCCTGAGGCTTCGGCGAATGGGGTGGCATAGAAGTTCCCTAAATAAATAAAATAAAGTTGTGCATGCCAGCTTTTGCTACCCTCTGATGTCTGTATATGAATATGTATACAGCTATGGGAAGGGAGCCCTTGTATATACAGCTATATGTGTGAAGGCATCAATGCAATTTGGAACTTAAAACTGTGAGCATATTTATAATGTATAGATATGTTCATACATACAGCCATATATTCAAAACTTTTTCCCTACAGACCATTGCATTGTACATGCTAATGTTAGAGAGCAAAGGATACTGGTATGAGTATTAGGGAGGAGGCTTTTGTGGACTAACTCACCTTTATTCAATGCATGGAAATTTCTTCTGAACAGGGCAAGCGAATAGGCCATGATACAGTGAGAAAGCACAATGACGTTGAAAACTCTTAGTCCAAGGATACACCAAACCTGGAGCCTGCACTGACTGATGAGTAGAGGTGCAGTTCACTTCACCCTTGGGAATCATTTATGAATCTCTTATCAAATCTGTATCACTTGTTTGTACTGAGAAACAAGGATGGAGGGAAAGGCTGCTGCCCTTTATGTATATGAAAGGCCCATGTATTTACTTCAGAGAAAAACTGTTAAAATTCCTCTACTTTCTCTGTGATAGTCTACAAGTATGTTTTGCAACAAAAACTGATCATGTTATGGAAGGTTAAGCTCCATTATAGAGCTTTAAAAGATCCAGCAGGCTCTGCCCCCAAGTCTACTCAGATTAAGAATAGGTTGGATCCATACCTTTTGTAGTTGTAGTTGAAAAGGTTGCTTCCATCACTTCTGATCCATTCTTCTATCCCTCCTTCCATCCTGTCTGAAAGGGTTCTAATCCAGTGGAAGATTCCTTCTGGCAATACAGGGAAAGTGGTGATTTGTGACCATCCTCTTTCTTCCTGAAGCCTTTTACATATCCTTAGGTTGAGGCACTGGAGAAAGCATTGTGTTGCCAAGGAACGGGAGAAATTCGCAAAACAAAACAGCTGTTGCTTTCTTTTACCTAGGTTTTACCTCTATCCTTATTTCTAACTTTCCTGTTCTCTCCTTTTCTACAGAAGTGCTTCATAAGAACCATGACACTAAGGAAACTTAAGTGTAAGTAGCTTTTTCCTTAGTATTATGCTTCCCTCTACTTGTAGAGTAGCATATTTTGCCACACCCAAAATATGAGCAATGGAACCATATGCATGGTTACTGAAGTCTCATTGAGTTCAATGGGACTTACTCCCAGGTAAGTGGATTTCGGACTAAGTGAGCAAAAACTTGCCAAGATGATGGATGACAAGATGCTGCATTATGGGTGAGCAGGGAAGTCTGGCCTTCAGCCTAGAACATACATCAGAATACTCAGTGTGGACCCGAAAAGGACCAACAAAATAAAACACATTTACCTCAAAGACTCACTGATCTCAGTGGTACTTTTTACACAGCTTACTCTGAAGTAAATATTGTGGGATCTCAGGCTGCATAAACAAGTTTAACAGACTTCTTGGCAAGATAGCTGGCTTTTGTTTGAATTCTAAGGAAAAATACAGTCAGACTCTTCAGTACACAGAAATAACCCTGGTCATGACTATATACAGGAAAGTTTATAATATGAAAATGTAGTTCTGTTTATTCTTGTTACTGTACTTTGTCTTTTCAATAAAAGGTTGACAATATATTGCTTGAATCAGTATTTCTTAAACTCATGCAAGACTGACAACCTCAATATTAAAGTCTTGCCTTATTCAGCCTTGCCAGCTCAGTTCCTCGAATTCACAAGAAAAATCTCAGCTTGCCTAAGTAACTAATGTAGAACACAGGTTGGCAACTTGTTCTCCATGTGTTTTTCTCCAATTAGGCAGAAAAAGGCTTAACATGAGGGCAAACTGAGGAGCAAGTCCAAAGCACGTCACTAAACAAGAATGAAGAGTACAGGGTTAAGGTTAACAGTCAGGGAGAAGAGTTCCAAGAGAAGGACCTGAGGCCAAGCCATAGTCAAAGCACACATAAAACAGTCCAATACAAACACTGCCAAAACCTGAGCAAACCCCAGAGTCCAGGGATTAGACAAACAGAGGATCAACCACAAAGTAATAAAATAAAAAGCACTAGGGCTGGTAGAACAGCGGTGTTCCAGTAGAGGTTAGACTGGAACTGTGGGCTTTTGTAGCCTGAGCTCCTAAATCCCCACCCAGGGCTCAGCTGTGGTTCAAGCCTGCTGGCAAAAGTCTTATTCATAAGAAGAACCTTGCTTGAAGGGAGCTTTTATTCATGGAAGCCCTCCTTTGTAAGTGAACACTCCACACAGAGATACTTTGGGTCAGTTTCTTGAGTAAGAGTGCTCTTGAGGGCTCAGGTGGGTTATATTGCCAAATCTTAAACTGTGACTTGGTTCATATGAGATGACAAGCAACCTCTGTCATGTGGTCCAAAAGTAGTCATGGTGACCTATCATTGTGCCTCATTGTGTTCATTCACCATGGTATGTCTGTCACAACGATCTGTTCTTCGTCGTGGCCTCTGCATCACATATATGGGTGCTGCACCTGCGCAGTGCTTGTAGCCAGGAAGATTTAAAAGCTTAATGGTTTTGGCAGGAACTCTGTGCCCCTCCCCCTCATAGCATAAGAGGGCGGAGTGCCCGCCATTTTTCCAGTCCTCCTGCTACTGTCGTTCGCTGTGCCTCGAGCCTTTCATCTCTCAGTTTGTAGATATATTGTGTATCTTGATCCCCTTTGAACCGTTGCTCTCTGTTCTCTTACCTTTCTTGTTAAGATTTCCAAGTTATTGATCCCTCCCTGTTAGAAGTTTTTCTTCACATCCCCCCTTTTTACCCTCTTCAACCCCCCAAAAAAGTTTATTCTCTTCTTATTTTTCTCATCTTCGCTATCTTCTCCTTTTCAATCTCGATGGCTCAGCGTGTGGCTTTCCACACGTGTTCTAAGTCGGCCAAGATGTCCCCCACTGATTCGCACAACCTGTGCCTACTTTGCCTCAGAGAAGATCACTGGACGGATAAGTGCAGCCATTGCCAGGCCTTCACCAAGCAGGCGTGAAAAAACCAGGAGAACTGCCTGCGCAGGCTTCTCTGGAACCAGGCCTTGGTCGCATCTGATCAGCTGGCGGCCCAATCCACTGTGCAGCCCTCCTGTTCGGCTACCCCTTCGCCCCACCCATCGGCTGATGGTGCTACTCTGCCAGAGGGCAAACGCTCCTCTAAGTCTCCTCACAAACAAAAGGAGAAGAGGAAGCACAGCGGATCTGACAAGTCCTTGGGCCATAAGAAGCCTAAGAAGGACAGGGCAGACAAGACGGCTCACAAGACCAAGAAGGCTGATCAGCCCCGTCTCCGTGATTTGGGATTGTCTGCCCTGTTAGCCCCGACGGCTGCTTTGGTACCAACACCAACTGGACTGGCTCTCTTCAACTGGCAATGCAGGTGACCCTGCCAGGGTCCCCGCAACGTGTCACTCTTTCCATCTTGTCCTCGCCAGAACATCAGGAGACAGCCATACTGGGATCGATTTCCGACAGAGAGGTCCAGGACTCTCCACAGATGACTTCTCCAATGGCACGCTCGCCTACACCGCAGCCTTCGCCTGAGGCTTCCCCGAGGGCCCTGCCTCAGCAAGTGTGGTACCAGCAGCGTGCGTTTTTCTGTCCCTCCGGAGAATGGGTGCAAGCGCCTCATGGATCTGCCCATTGCAAGGGATGCTCCATCAATGTCTGCAGCAGTTCAGACCAGGCGCCTTTCCTCGCCGGCTGACTCCTCCAGTCCTCCGCTCCATTATGATTCCGGGTTGGATGATTTGGATGTAGCATCCACCTCACCAGACGTGGTGCTCACTACATAGGGTCCCAGCACACCCGAGGAGTCATATTTGATGTTTGGGGAACTGATGGCGAGAGTGGCTAGGTCACTGGAGATCGAAGCCCAGCACTGCTTCAATCCCAGTACCGATAAGTTCGATAACATCGTGAAGAGAGAACAATCTGCCGCCTCCATTCTGCCACTCATCACAGCTCTCCGTCAGGCAGTGATGGAACCATGAAACTTTTCCAACCAGCCACAGCCAACTTCGTGGTGATACAAATCTATGTATTGAGTTCAAGAACAGGACATTCCATTTCTCCTGCATCACCCAAGGCTGAACTCGATTGTTGTGGAGTCGTCCCAGGGTCATGAGTCGAGAGAGCACACCACTCCTCATGAAAAGGAAGGGCGAAAGATTGACATGATGGCCCGCCGTATTTACGCTGCCACAGGTCTCAGGCCTGGATCTCCAATTATGAGGCAACACTGGCTTGCTTCCAGTATTTTCTCATGCAAAAACTGGAGAATATTACAGCGGCACTCCCGGAGCAACAGAGGGACCTGGCTCACATCTTCACCAAGGGGGCGCCGCAGGTGGCGATTCAACAGCTCTCTACAGCAAGACATCATGTTGATTGCGACTCAAGGGCCCTCATCAGTGCTGTAGCTCTCTGTCGCCATGCCTGGCTCCAGAACTGCAATTTTCCGGATGAGACCAAGTGCTGCATAGAGAACATGCCCTTCAACAGTTCGGGGCTGTTCAATGCCAGGATGGGCCACAAACTCAAGACCATCCATGAATCCTGTGTGACAGCTCAGCATATGGAAGTACCCAACCAAACCAGACGTAAGTGGTCTTGGTCCCATCCCTCCTACCGATAGCAACCATACATGCAGTTCTCTGGCTGGCAGCAGTTTCAGCCTCATCAGCAGCGCCGAAAACAACCAGCGCAGTGCTATCAGCAGAGCCGTCGCCGTCCGGATTCTGATAAGCGTCAGCGTTGATGAGCTGAGCGAACATTTTCTCCTCTACTGAACCCACCCTCCCCTCTTCCTTTTGGGGATCAACTGCAAAGTCGACTCCCCATTTGGGAGTCCATCACATCTGATGGTTCTATCCATCATGGAGCATGGATATAAAATCGAGTTTGATACTGTACCCCCATTGGGACTGATCCAATATACGTCTCTGTCATTGGTTCTCAAAGACTAAGTTCAACAACTTCTTCGTAAGGGAGCGATTCAACAACTCTCATGCTCCGAGGGGTTACATGGTTTCTACTTGAGGTATTTTACTGTTCCAAAACGTGATGGTGGTCTTCACCTGATATTGGACTTATGTGGCATCAACAGGTTTATCAAAACTTAAGAAATTTTGGATGACCGCCCTTCAAAATATCCTACTGTTGCTCAGGAGAGAGGATTGGTTTGCTTCCTTGGACTTAAAGAATGCTTATTTCCATATTAGCATCCACCCATCTCACAGGCAGCAGCTTCAGTTTATGGTCGGTTCCAACATGTTTGAATAGAACATTTTACCATTCGGACTGGCTACTGCTCCATGGGTCTTCACCAAATGCATGGCCCTGTTGTGTGCACACCTCCAGCTTTAGGGAATTACCTTGACAACTGGTTGATCGTCTCCTCGTCTAGAGGCCTTCGATCATTGATTTGGATGACATGCACCCTCTTAGATGATTTGGGACTATGTATTAATTACAAAAAATCGTGCCTTGTTCCTTCACAGATCATCGATTTCATCGAAGCCTGTCTCAATTCCACGACTGCGAGAGCCTTCCTTCCTCAAGAATGACAAGAGAATCTTCGTGCACCCATTCGTCGAATCCACATGGACAGAACTGTTTGAGCACTGTCGATACAGAAGCTCCTCGGACACATGGCTTCCACGGTCTCCATGGTCCCATACTCCAGACTATGGATGAGGCCCCTCCAACTTTGGTTCAGTGACCTTTTCCAACCACAGTGAGATTCACCACACTGGCCTCTTCATCTCCCAGTCTCCGTTCTCCAGACCCTGTCATGGTGGAATATACAGAGCAATCTGTCTGTCGGGATTCTGTTCTGCCCACCTCATCCAGCACTGACTCTGTTCTCCGATGCCTCCCTCACGGGTTGGGGAACTCTGTGTGCCGGTCT
This sequence comes from Varanus komodoensis, assembly GCF_004798865.1. NCBI lineage: Eukaryota > Metazoa > Chordata > Lepidosauria > Squamata > Varanidae > Varanus > Varanus komodoensis. The sequence goes on from NW_025335761.1 coordinate 8,580,679, forward strand.
TCGCACTCAGGGCACTTGGGACAACCACGAGGCTGCCAGACACATCAACTACCTAGAGCTGCTGGCGATCTTGAAAGCCCTTCGATCATTCAAGAATACGCTTTGGGGCCAAGTTAATCAAGTGGCCTCCAACAACATTGTGACTGTGTTTTATATCAACAAACAGGGTGGAACGAAGTCTGCCTCCCTGGCTCATCTAGCGATGAGACTGTGGGACTGGTGCATTTCGAGGGAAATCACTCTCCTCTCCGTTCATCTAGCCAGTACCAACAACGAGGAGCAGACGCCCTCAGCAGACAGATGTTGACGACCCACGAATGGGAGTTGGATTGTCAGGTCTATCATCACCTTTTTCAGACTTGGGGCCCTCCAGACATAGACCTAATTGCCACTCACGCGAATACAGTCTGCAAAGCTTATTGCTCCCGAGCGGGTATCGGTCCTGGTTCGAGGGGGACGCTGTGATGATTCCATGGACGAACACATTCTTTTATGCATTCCCTCCGATACCGCTCATTACGAGAAGTCTCGCCAAGATCACCCTCAACGAGGCTCGGGGAATTCTCGTCACTCCCTGGTGGCCTTCCCAACCCTGGTTTCGTACCGTTCCCCATCTGTCAGACAACACCTTTCAGCGACTGCCTCTCATACCTCATCTCATAACTCAACAGAATGGGGCAATATGCCACCTGGACCTTCATTTGCTCAATCTGACAGCCTGGCTCATTCGATAGGTCACACTACTCCCTTGGTACCAATGGCACTGTCGGTCTGCCAACCCGGACACCAACCCGGCAGTGTCCGGACACAGCTGTTCATCCTTCCTCGATACTGACGAATTCTCCATCAGACTCGAGTGCTCTACATCCTGATATTCAATTCATTCTCTGGTCTGCACGAAGACCTGCGACTCATCACTCATATGTGGCTAAATGGAAACGTTTTACATCTTTTGCCGAGACCAACCACTTTGTTGTTCATTCGGCTTCTACTGAGAATGTTCTTCAATTTCTATTTTCCTTACACCAGACTGGACTCAAACCTTCATCCATTAAAGTTTACATTGCCCCGATCTCTCACTATCGTGGTCAGGTGGCCAGCCCATCAGTATTCTCTATTGTCCTTATTTGTCGATTCCTTCAAGGCTTACAGAATCTTCAGCCACTGGTCAGATCAATTGTTCTGATGTGGAGCCTCTCTGTTGTCCTTCAAGTGCTCACCAAACCTCCTTTTGAGCCCTTGGCGACTACCGACTTAGGTCTTTTGTCATGGAAAACTGCCTTCCTTGTTGCTATCACATCAGCTAGAAGGGCCAGTGAACTCTGCGTGCTCTGTTTAGACCCTCCTTATCTCAATTTTCACAAGGAGAAGGTTGCTCTGCGTACTGATCCAGCGTTCCTTCCGAAGGTCATGTCACACTTCCATGTCAGGACATTGTTTTACCAGCCTTTTTTCCTACTCCGTCTATGCCCGTGGAGCGCTCGTCCCTTGACGTTCGTCAATGGCTCGCCTTTTACAGGTCTCATACAGAATCTTTTCACAATACCAGATGTCTTTTCATCAGGTATTCTGCACATGACAAAGGGTCCCCCATTAGGTCCCAAAGACTCTTGAAGTGGATTGTTCAGACCATTGAACTGGCCCATCAACTTTATAAACTAGACATACCTGTCATGCCGAGGCCATTCCAGGAGGGCTGTTGCGGCTTTCTCCACTGGCATTCCACTTCATGACATTTGCAAGGCGGCCACTTGGACCACCCCTTGCACATTTGCCAGACATTACTGCTTTGATGTACATGCCAGACAGGATTGCTCCTTTGGTCACGCAGTCCTTTCTTCTGTTCTTCTGTCCTTTCTTCTGATGACACAGTCCCACCTCCGGGCCTGGTAAGCTTGCTAATCACCCATAAGTGTGACGCACAGAGGCCACGACGAAGAAAGACAGGTTGCTCACCTGTAACTGTTGTTCTTTGAGTGGCCATCTGTGCATTCACACAACCCACCCACCGGTCCCACTTGGTGTCGGTGACTGGGTTTCTGTGGTACCGTGTTTCGCTTGGTTACAGATCCATAGGGTATATCTTCATGTGCATATATACTTACCTTCAGTGTCTTAAACACTTGATGTGTAATACTTTTCGCTTCCGCTTGGGGGCGAACGGTCGGTCTTCAGTAGACTGGGAAAATGGCAGGCACTCCGCCCTTTTATACCATGGGGGGAGGGGTGCAGAGTTCCCACCAAAACCATTAAGCTTTTAAAACTTCCTGGCTACAGACTTTGCGCAGCCGCAGCACCCATATGTGTGATGCACAGATGGCCACTCGAAGAGCGACAGTTACAGGTGAGCACAGTAGGTTCCTCCCTACTGTGATTGCTGGCTGCATCACTAGCTCTTGTGAGGTGATAGCCAGACAGCATGGTTGATAGCTCCAAGAGATCTCTTAGGCAGGAGGCAGGCCTGTGATTGCCTTGCTGGGGTGTTCTGTTCTCATCGCACTGCTGTGGAGCCGGTGCCACATCCCCACCTCCTACCTGAGATCAATTCAGGCAAATGCTGGCACTCCCACTTTCTTTTCCAGATCTGATCAGATCTGCTCTCCTTCCCATTGCGCTTCAGGGTGTGAGCGCTGTTCCTGCTGCAGGAACTTTCTCACATTTGTGATAAACTGAAATGAGGTCACAGTCATGGCTGTCAAATAGAGGAGGAGTTCTCTTCGTGGTGCTCCCTACTGTTCCACAAGAAAATATGAGAGGGAAATTGGGTGGGTGGTGGGGCGAGGGAGCAACTGTTCATTTGTTGGGCTCATTGTGGGTGCTTGGCACTTAACAGAAATCCATTGCAGTGATTTGGACCTCACTGATTCCAAGTAGAACTTTTCACCCCTCGATTCATTGTGTTTCCACATGTACCTAAATTACATTTTTTCAAGCAATAACACACAGTGCTAGAAATAACACTGGGGAGAAGTGTCTCTTAATTTAGGAAAGGTATGTGTGGGGAAGCACAGAATGTGAACAAAATTATAACACAAGTGAAGGAAAGTGCTTTCCTTTCAGAAAGCTAATTAATACATCCAAAGTCTGCCATAATTGAAACATGGGAGCACCTTCAAATTTGCATTTCACTTTCAAATGCTTCTGTTATAATTTGCTGTATATATTATATACAATATAAACAGTGTATAATATTACACTGTTTTTAGACTTGTATACCTGCCAACAGGTAGGGTGATTTGCTGTGTTGCAATTATCTAGACTCTTGATTTTATTTGAGATTAGTATTACTAAACTGGTATAAGTATATAAGTTATACAATGCTTGAGATCAGAATGAACTTGTTTCATTACATACTATCCTGGGAATGGCTTGCATAATTCTTGTACAGGCAGAGATGATTCCTGAGGGGGAGGCAGTGTGCTTCTTTCAGCACGTATTCATTAATTCAGTAGGCCTACAGTTTGTTTGGTTGCTTAATAGTTCCATCAGATATGAAACTGGAAGAAGTTTTTAAAACTTTTAAAACTAAACTAGTTTTGAGCTAGAAAAGATAGTACAAATTTGGAAAAGTGCAGAAAAGAGCAACCAAAATGATAAAGGAGTGGAACCACTTCCCTGTGAGAAAAGATTTTAATATCTGGGACTGTTTAACCTAGAAAAAATGTGGCTACAGGGAGACATGATGGGATGTACAAAATTATACAAGCTGTGGAGTAAATGCATAGAGAGGTATTATTCTCTCTCTCTCTCTCTCTCTCTCTCTCCTATTATTAGAACCCAATGCTGTCATCCCATGAAGCTGAAGGATGCTAAATTCAGGAAAAGGAGAGAGAAAAGGAATTACTTCCTGGCACAGCACTTAGTAAAACTATGGAACTCAGTTCCACAAGATGTAGTGATATGCACAAATTCGAATGACTTTAAAAGAATATTAGACATTTTCATGGTGAAAATGGCTGTCAGTGCCTAGAAGTCCTTATACCTGTATCTCACCTCCCAGAACAGAGGCAATGTGCCAGTGTCCACTGTTTGCTGGGCAACATAAGCGGAGGGTGGGCCCCCTACAGGCAGCTGGTAGGCCACCCTGTGAACAGCATGCTGGACTGCCTAGTTCTTTGGCTCTTCATAGAACAGTATTCCTCTCCAAACAAGCACAAACCACAAGCATTGTAATACTAGTAAAACGGTACTCTTCCCATTAACAAAATCTGAGCTGTTTAAATCAACACATGGGCACTGTTTTTTCACAAAAAATCAGAACTGTTATAGTCACATATTGTTAAGTTGGTGGCAATAAGGAGTGGACTTGATAGCAAGGCCTGGAAGTTTATCCATCTGTTCTAAATAAGTTGCTGCAAGAACAGCTCCTTGCATGATGATTATTCACAATTGCATAATCCATGCAGTACTTGTAGTACTGATTCCCTGCTTATATGATTGCTAAACCGATACACATTTGGCTTGCCGTGCAACAGCAGCCCAGCCCTGGCAGGACAAATGGAAGGAATCACGATCATATGCACATAAGGAATGAAGGACTGCTGACTGCCTTTCTGTTGGCTTCCAGTGACTGCTTATGCTTCCTTCTCTTCCCTCTCCTCACACATGGAAAGTACTAGTAAGAGCAGTAAACAGTGATATCAGATGCAGAAAGACAGCTAGAATCCTTTCCTTTTGTGTTTTTGTGTGCATGTATGTGTGCACACAATCCTTTCTGGTTTTCCCTGTCAGTAGGTAAGGGAATTCAGAACAGTCAAAAATGCACTGTTCTAACATAGTGAGTGTGATAGAGCACCTGGCTAATAAATCAATATGTTCTTTTCAACTCCCATTTCTCCTGAATATTTAGCATTAGGTTCCTGTTCTCTACCTTGATCGTTTCTCTTTTCACTTCTGTATCTGTCTTTTCCTTCCACCTCTAGTGGAAGGTGTTGCAAGAGTAAACAAAAATAAGTAATGGAAAGACCACATATTTAGCAGAACATGGTCTCAGATATTATTGTGCAGGTCATTTCTGTGTATTGGATAAGATCATCATTGGAGGGTCTTTTCCAAGAGCCCCCTCTAAAAGATGTAAGAAGCATGGCTACAAGGGGAAGTGCCTTTTCAGCTGAGGCACCTCATTTATGGATCCAGCTCCCTGACTCTATTCTTTTCAGCACCAGGAAAAAACCCTTTTTATTTTCTCCAAATTCCATAACTAAGTGTTATATAGTATTTTATATTGGATTGCTGGTTGCCCTTGGCTTGCTTAGTTGTGAATGCATGTTATGGATTATGTGTGGGTTCTGTTGGGGTTAAATGTTGTGTTTGGCTTGTTTGTACATTTCTTGGTTAGGATGATGGGTTTTGTAGTTTTAATTTATTGTAAACCATTTCAGAGAGATGATTGGCTGAGGAATAGTATATAAATATCCTAAATAAATATTTTGATATTTTATTTGATATTGCACTTTGTTGATATTTGATATCAACACTTTGATATTGCACTTATCCTTTGTTTACTACAAAGGATAAGATGTGTCCTTAAAATCTAGCTGCTAGAAATGTGAAATACAATATGGTATTATCTAGTAGTGCTTCGCAAACAATTGGCTACATAGCCACAGATTAAAATTTAGCCCCTACAATGTCATTCATATTACTTTTCCTTTGAAAGGAAATTTTTAAAAAGTGCAGATTAAAAAATGGGACCCAAACATGAAAGAAATCAAGTTTAGTTTCTTTCATTGAGAGCAACAATATCAAAGCTGCAATATCTTTGTATTTATACTGGCAGTAAATTCAGTAAATTCTGTGTTTCCTATTTTTTCAAAGGCTATGTATTCTGTTCTTTGCTAAACTGTACCCTTTTGATTATCTCTAATATACATGTATATATTATGTTGGCTACTTGAATTGAATTCATGTGTCTTGACATGTTATTTTTTGCTGCTTATTGATGTTTCCAAATGTTTGTTATGTTCCTGATGTTTGTTATGTTCAATAAATCATAAAACATGTACAATACAGTCACATTTCTTGTATTCATCCAGGTTCATTGTTCTGGTATTTAGAGACCATTTGTATAAGCAGTGAAGAGCTCGGAATACACTGACAATCCATGAAATGATCCCATGATTCAACTGGAATGCTAAAGGTGTAGGATGATCACCTGGTAGGCTTCAAAAAGTATTTATGGAGCAGCATTGCATTCCCATTACTGACAGGGTAGTTGCACAACATGGTAATCCACTCTGAAATGAACCTGTAGTGGCTTGTTTAAAGAGCTATTCACGGTGCGCCCAGAGGGTACCGTCAATCTTTTAGCTGGTGTCTCAGTGTCATGGCAGAGCCTCCAACTTTTTGCTCCAGTTAGCATCCCTTTAATTCACTGCCATTTTGTTTTGTTTTATAGAATGTGAAATATGTACAATTTAGTTTGCATTATTTTCTGGCCCCAGAAATGTGTGCAAATATCTTTTTAAAAAGAATACTTTGGGAGGTGTACAAATGTGCACTTACAACTATTTTAAAGAGGGCATTGCCAAACTGGAGGATGTCCAAAGGAGGGCAGCTAGGATTCTGAGATCTCTCAGATTCTTGAAGTCTCTCTAACTATGATAGCAATGAGTTAAATTTATTATGTAATAAGCTTTTATGGACACTGCCCATTTGTCAGGAAACAGCATCCCACAGAGAACACTCCTCAGATATCTTAAAGTTCTTTAAAAGATCCTGTAGGCTCGTTCCTTGATACTCCAGTGGCAGGACTAGATTCAGTGCACTCACAAAACACAACAAGCAACTCTCTGTGGGTGTCATGGTTTGTGGTTTTTTACATGATCTACCTGAGATCATGATCAAGTGATTTCTACATGCACTGAATGTATATAAGCCTCCAAATTCAGAGGCTTATGTGGATTGAACACAAAGGGCATTGGATTGTGCAAAAGAAAGCTCAGCAACTCACTAGCCTTGCCTGAGGGCCTCCCAAGAAATGACTGAGTGGCAGATGATTTTTTTTCCTTATGGCCACACTTGTGCTATGTCAATGCAGGGCAGATCCGGGAAATTACAGACTTGCTAATGTAATGTTTATCCTGGGTAAATCATTTGAAAGAGAAAATCTTTATTATCAAATATAAAATTAGTAAGTATATGGCAGGACAAGCCTGGTGGTAAAAGAAGCAACATGGGTTCAGCAAATCACTTTTCACCAGGCTTAAGAGCGTCAATAAACATGTGAACAGGAGTTATCTGGTAGACATTGTTTACTTGGACTTCCAAAAGGCTTTTTAGAATATTCCTTACCAAAAACTCTTGAGCAAACTCAGCAATCCTGGAATAACAGGAGAGGTCCTCTTACAGATCAGTTACTGGTTAAAGGCACAATTATACGGAAGGAATTAGAAGTTGTTTATTTGTTCACAACATGTATGTGCTACACATCTAAACAGATTCTAGAGTAGTGAACAATAAAAAGATAAAAAGAATAAAATGCTGCAGTCAAGTGCTTAAATAGAATATGGGTAACAGCCAAAAACGGTCAATCAAGTCTTGCTGAAAGAAAGATGGGAGTTGCTGAAAACAGCACACTCTTGGTGTCTGCAGACCTCCACTGGCAGGTAATTCCATAAAAGCCATCATACTGAAAGTTTTTCTCTGAGTAGAGCTCACTTGGGCCATGTAGAACCACTATGAGTATGTCACCAGATGACCTCACTGACTTGGCAGGTTGATAAATAAGGGAAAAAGTGCTCCCTCAGATACCTGGTTGTGTTTTGAGTCTGCTGCATTCTGCACTAAATTCAGTTTCTGGGCTAGTCTTAAAAGCAGCCCTACTTAGAGTGCATTGCAGTAATGCAGCCTTTAAGATATTACTGCTGTATTACCATAGCCCCAGCTCTGCCCAGGAGAGACCATAGCTGGTGAGCTCAACAAAGCTGGAAAAAGATACTCTGAGCCACCATACGTGCTTTGGACTTTGGCAACATTGAGCACCCCATGCTACAAAAATGGTCTTTCAAAGGAAGTGCAACCTCATCTAGAACAGACAATTAGCCTAATTTTCAGACATGGGTACCACTCATAGGGCTTTCATCATGCCAGGATTGATCTTCAGTCTATTGGTCCTTACCCAGTTCATCACTGAGTCTAGGCAGTGATCCATGACTTGCAAGCCTCATCTGATTCAGATGACACACAACTCTATCTCCCTGTGACATTGGCATACATACAACACTTGGTTCCAAATCTCTGAATGACTGCTCTCAGAGGCTTCATTTAGATGTTAAAGAACACCAAGGACAAAAATGGTCCTCTGTAGAACTCCATAGCTCAATTGTCAAGAGACAAGGGAATAGCCACCCTCTTACTCTCTGAAATAAATCCCACAGGTAGAACTGGAACCACTGTAACAATGCTTCCAATATCTAACCTACATAGTCAACCCAGAATTCCATGATCAATGGTAACTGTGATGAAAGGTTGAGTAGAATTAACAGGGTATTTCCTTGTCTGTCTCTCAATAAAGGTCATCCACTAAGGCTGATTTGGACCCACAGTCAGGTCAAAACCCAATCTAGATACTCAGTATCCTCCAAGAGTGCCTGCAGTTGCTCTGCCACAACTATTTCAAATACCCTCCATAAGAAAGGGGTATTTGCAACTGGGTGGTAATTTTCAAATACCATTGAATTCAGACTGGGTTTCTTCAGGAGTGGTCACAATACAGCCTCCTTAAGGACAACAAAACTGCCCCTTCACACACAGATGTGTTTGACTCCATCCAATCATATCCTACTGGCTATCCTTTATTAGGTAGGACAAAGCTCAAAGGGGAATGTGTTCAGTTGCATTGCTGCAAGTACTTTGTCCACATCAGGCTGCAGCAGATAAAATTGATCCCTCCAGATAACTTCAGATAATTTCAACTGGAACCACACTAACCATCAAGGCAAGCCACTGTGACCCCAAAGTGTAATGCAGTTACACGAGGTCCTTCAGGCTGTTGCCAACAGGGTAAGAGGAGTGATGGAGGTAATTTAAACCTCTGTGCTGCTTTTGCAAAATTTCCCTCTACAGGAACAAGTCTCTGAGTTCAGCTAAAGATGGTGCAAGCCTGGGAGCTGGACTGGGGTGGAAAGACCAAGGATTTATTGTATCCTGGTCTCTCCCCTTTTCTCTCTACCACACTCACTGAACATTCCCTTTTCTCCCTGAGGCCCCATCTTGGGAAACAGCCATGTTGTTCTTTCCACTATGGCTGTAAGGGAATGGAGGAGTACCTGTAGCCTTGAGAGAGAAGCTGTTCCAGGGGCCATTGAATTATTGTCTAAAGAACTGTTTTCCTAACTAGCCTAATCATCAACCACAGCTCACAGGGCTGGTTGTGGCCCTCAGCCTAGAACTTCCCTGATGCCACTGGCTTAGGTTGACTAGGCATTGTAAGTCAAAACACTTGGTGTAGAGGCACAAAACTGAATGTGTTCATTTATCATTTTCTAAGCTTGATATGGACTCTGAGTATAACTAAACATCCAAGCAGGCAAATGTCTAAACAGGTAGGAGCAAGAATGCTGTGCACATACTGCATCTTTTTGTAGCATGGAAGAGAAGCAGTATTCAGATATGACCAGCCCAAATGGCAGGGCAGGCCTTGTTTCTCTCACATGCACGAGGGCCAAATGGGGCAGGTTAATAAATAAAAATTGTGTCTCTTATTTCATTTTTTTACGTAACGTAGGTGCAGGGTCTAGTCCGGATTGTTACCTTGCGTTTTCTCTTGAATAAAAACGTAAAAGGAGCTACACACTCATTGGTCGCTACTGTTTTGGAAGTTTAGACGGAAAAAAAAAGTCCTGTAACTCTTCCAAGGCTGGAGAACGCTGAGAAATTGTTGTGAAACGCCCGTAATCTTTCAGCTACTGGGCAGTACAGAAATGTAATTAATAAATAAATCGTGGGATTTTTTCTGTCTTGAACATCCATAGGATTACACCTTAAAATAATGTCCGTTTCGGGTTTTCCTACAGTTTCAGTTCACCCGCTCAAAATGCTCCCGCGCTCCAGAACGTAGATTCAAGATTTCAGCCAATAGGAGCCGGGCGCCGCCCGCAGGGACGTTCGCACGCACGTGTGCGCGGAGGCACTTCGGGCGGTCGGCTCATCTATCAAAGAGAGAGGCAAATGACTGACTTCGTCTCATTCTACTGTAGAGCTCCACGAGTATGAAGATCCGGCTAGTCTAGATACCTCCAATGGAAAGCGCGCATCGGAGGACGTAGCCAATGGATGCGCTGCAGAGGCGGGATTATTCTGGGGACCAGTCCGGCAGAAGGCGGAAGGGTTCAGTCTTGCCGTGGCCGTCGCACCTGTCGTTGTAGACGCTTCGTTGTTAGAGCCATGGAGGCCTCTGAATCGTTCTTGTCCTCGTACACCGGCCTCTTCTATTGGGTTGGAGTGCTGAGCGTCGCTTATTTCGTTTACTCGTTGCTCTTCTATATAAAGTATGCCCTCCGCATGTGGGTGCTGGGCAACCCTACGGCAGTGGGCCCGCACCTGGGCGCATGGGCAGGTGAGTCCGCGCTCCTGTGTACTTCCCCGGCGCTCGCCCGGCTGTTTCACCTGGGCTTGAAGCCACAACCCCGCTCCCTTTCTCCTTCGAAGACAGCCCACAGCCAAGTCGCTGCCTTCTCCTTCCAGGCCTGCACCACAGCAGTTGGCTGCCTTCGTTCCTTTCCCGTCATGCCCGTCTTATTAGACACACTCTGTTCCAGCGCAGGGGTCTCACGCCTCCCCCCCCGGCCCTTGTTCGCGGCTCTGCCTTTGTGACTTTCCCCTTGTTGAGCTCAGTCTTCGGCAGCCCTCGTTCGTACTGATGATACTTGAGAGGAGTCGAGAGCAGTACGCACTCAAGGTCACTTACTACGGATTAGTTACTCATTCGCTCACCTCTGCCTTTCTGTGGTCCTGCAGGTAACAGTTAAGAAAAAGAGGCAGGCTAAATTTTAATCTTTTTAAACCCTGTCGCCTACGTGCTTGAGCTGCAGTGATAAGCTTCCTTCACATAACTTTAGAAACTCTTCAGTAGCTTATTTATAGTTGAAGTCAGGATATGTGGCTTTCCCATTCTTCTGATATATATCTATCTATACTTCGTACACTTTTTTTTTTTTTGGAGTGTGGTTGGCTGTTGATGTGGATGATAGATTCTGGACACAGGCAGTGAAAAAGGCACAAGCTTGTTAAGTTGGCTGTTGTGATTGCTTTCTACCGTAGTAATTGAAAGTTCATAAGCAGGAACCAGTTGAAGGCTTTCTGGATTGACTCCTCCACAGAAAAAGGATATAAACCTGCCTTTTACAGGTGAGATTGATTGTAGGTTGATAGTCTGCATTCCTACTGGATACCTTGTGATGGAAATTGAATTTAGTCAGGCTTTTTCTGTTGACTTTCCCTTAGCCAGGCTAAGGTAAAAACATTTTTAATCTTATATTTTAATTCTGTGCAATATACTAAGTGGCTTGCAAACAACCATAATGCCAGTTTAAAGCAGTATGGAACAAGCAGGAAAGAGGAGCTGATTTCTTAGCCATAGCAAGAAAGTTGCAAGAAAGTTGAAGATATAATAGTTCAACAAATCAAATGTTTTTGTTTAGTGTAAAGTATACTATTAATAGCTAAGCTTTAAAAAAGTTGTATCTGGATTGCTCTTCAACTGATTTGTCTGGTTTTTTGAAACTTGGTCAGTGCTGTGATTTATGTCGATATTTCAATAAAGTAGATCCCAATTTTCTTATAAGTTGTCAGTAAATTATAAGGTATACTTCATAGGCTTTTGAATAAGCTAGTTTCTTTTAACAAATTGAAATAAAGGTAAATTTCCTTTTATTGAGCTTTTTTGTGGATGTAAGGATGATGTACCTTGTACATCTTGATTTACTCTGAACCTTTCACCAAATAATACTGGTAAATCATCTTATTTCTACGTATCTCACTTTCTGAGATTAACAGTTCAATTCTATTTTCCTGTGGTGGTTTTATTGAGGGAAGCAGATGCTTGTGCTGCATTAGCTAGAATAGCATCCTGTGTGAGGTAAGCAGTTGTAATTTACTTAACTCTGCTATGTTTGCTTTTAACAGCTCCCACATAGGCCCATGATTTACTGTTTTAGTATTCCTTGTCCTTGCTATATGGTTGGGGTAGTTAATTTGGAATGTACTTTTAGTCCTGCCATATACCCTGTAGTGTTTTATAAGGCACATCTGCATTATGGACAAGCTTTATCGCAGAGATAGCACAACGGTTTTGATGGTAGCTGAAGGTGTGGTGTAGAGATGTGGGATGACTTCTGTTGCCAAGTAAGGAACTGTTGCTGGCAGTTTCAATATCCAACTCTATGCTTTTGTGTAATGTTGCATAGAAGTAGATATAATGCAATAATAGCGCCCTCTACCAAGTTGAACCTGATCTGTTGTGCCACTTTAATTTTTGTAATCCACTGTCTATTTTTGTAAATCCAGCTTTGCCTATTGTAACAAATGAATGTTGGCTTTGTTCAGCTGAGCTTTGGAATACTAATTATTCTTAGAATACCAAAACAGTTCAAGCTGTTCTGTTTCTACCATAGGCAGAGTCACACTAATTTAACTACGTAATTAAAAAAAAAAGTTGAAAAGGCAGGAGATGAGAGTCTGTAACCAACCTTTCTCTTCCATCATGAAACAAACTGTAGTATTTACAGCTTTTGCAATTTCTAAACAATTATTTGTGTTTTGGGGGAATAAGAAAGTTGCTTAGCTGCAGTCATTACAATGTATGAATTATGCACTGGCAAGTGATAGCTTGCAATTGTACAATTGTGCATTGTATTCTAATTTGCTTATATTCCTGTTTTGGAGCCTGGTTCTTGGTAAAGATGTCTGGTTTAATAAGTAGTTTAAATCAAGTGTAGTTGTAATGACCTAACCACTAATTTAAAAATATGGTAAATCTTGTTGCATTTAAGAGGCACTGTCCAAAAACTTGCTCAGAAGTTAGATGTTACCTGTTCCTGCAATAATGAAATGTTACGGGGAGTTTGTAATTTTGCTGTGATGTTTGAATTGTGCTATTTCACCTTCTTTTCCTCTGCCTTCCCCAGCTACAGGCAAGAAAAGATAACCTCTTCTGTTTCTGCTGAAGGGTGGCAGAACAGTGAGGGAATGGGAGATGGAGAAGCCTATCACTCACTGAAAGTTATTGAGGTTATGCCTGCATTGACAAAGATACCTAGGGGAAAAAACCCCAAGAGATAACTTTACTTAGAATTCAGGCTTCTAAAAATAATTTCAGTCATCTTGTCTACACATTCCTCCCATTTTCTGAGATAGGGTTATCAGCATATCTTTGTTTCTGATGGTGTTATGGCTTATCTTAAACCATAGATAACTGAAAGTTTTAATTCTTTTAAGGTATGGCTTGCAATTGATCTAGTCACTTTCTATTGAAATTCATATAGTTGACAAACAAACTATATTATTACTACATTACATTTCTGTACCACCCGTAGTGGAAGCTCTCTGCGCTGTTTACAGCATTTAAGTTAACCATCCAGATTTCAACCAGGCCCAACCCTGCTTGGCTTCCAAGATTAGGCAGGATCAGGCACTTCAGACTATATAACTCAGTCTTCCAGAAAAGTATCTCTTCATTTAATATAGGCCTAAATAGTGAATATGGTGAGCTGCTTGTCCATTTTTCATAGGTAAACAGCATTTCTGAAGAGCCTTTCTATTCATAGAACTCCTCTTATTTATAGATGACATTGGTATTGTTTCATCTTAAAATATTGTAAGCCAGGTTTGGTAATTGGCCTAAAAAGCAGGGCATAAGTTTGAATAAATACAGTACATTAATAGCCTATCCCAGAGGCAATTAGCCTAAGATCACATTACTTATATATAAGGGGAATATCTTAAAATAACATAAGGCTAAAAGTTCTTCTCAGCTATCACTTGAACACCTTAATCTGGCTCTGTTTTATGATGCAGGTAGTTGCTGCAGTTAAGAGCCCTTTCTGTTAACTCTTGAAAAGATTTTGTTGCTCTTACCCATGTTTTCATAATTTCTATGCTTGACTTCTGTAATCAGTTAAAACTAGATTGCCACATGGCATGAATAATACCAGGGTGGATAAAAGATTTTTAAAAATATTAAAAATGGATTTTTGTTTAAATTGCATTTTAATTTAAATCAAATTTTTAAAATAAAATGCTTTTTAAAGAACAATCTGTCTAAAGATAGTTTTCTATTTATATATTATAGTTCAAAGGTTTCATCATGAAATAAGGATTAGTTTTTAATGAAGTAGTATGAGATTGTATATTCATGATATATTTATATTTTTTGGTAAATGAATTCCATTAATATATTCACAATATCATGCTCTTCCAGATGTTTCTGTTAGATTATTGGGTGATTTTTCTTTCTAGAAGTTCTTGTCTCAGGTGCTTGGTTTTACAGTTCTCAGAACTGTGAATTTCTGTCTGCAGAGATCACATGCCTCTTCTTCAAAGCAAACATGTTACAAAATAAGCATACAGAGTTGAGAAAAAACTTAATCCCATGTTACTTTGCAAATCTGTGTACAGAGAATCAACCTTTTTCATCTTAAGTGCTAAGTTTCAAAACTTCAGTGAATAGAAGAAGATTGTTAAGAGTGGAATAGATCTGCACAAGAAGCTAAGTGTGAGGAGGGAGGGGTAAGCAGTAAAAATGAATGTGAATACTCTACAGATCTTTGGATCTTTTTGTGTATTACCTGAGATCATATTCTTTCCCTGGAGGAGAAAACCCATAATGGCAGCAGGCCATAAAAGAGACCTAGTTTGGGAATATTTTAATGAAATTCCGCTACCCACAGATAAGGCAGACATGTGTACACATATGTAGAAAACCATGATTTAAATCTAGTCTTACCGACTAGAGATTTAAATTGTGATTTAAATCAAATCCTACCTGAATAACACTGGCCAGGTTATCTCTGTGTAGAATTGTAGCTGATACATAAGATATGGCTGGTGGAAGCCACATGAGAACTAAAGAAGTAACTTAGACTTTCAGAGATTGGACTAGATCTGTCATCATCTCCTACATGAGAACCTGGCTCTTCATAAAGACTGAAACAGTGATGAGAAAGTTGAACATCACCCCACATTTAAGAGGAGCCCCATGCCAACAGCATCTCCAACTTTTATGATGGAACTTCATTTTATTGACCCTCTCTAATTTATTTTGTTACCTCCACATGCTTCTCTCGGTGAGATTAAAAAAAAGAAATAAGTTTCATGTCAGCTGTCACAACATTTTTTAATCATGAAGATGTTTGATGGCATGAAAGACAAAACAGAACCATGAAACAGGAATGGAACCCTTGGACGCAGTACCTCCAGTCTACATCCCAGAAAGTTTATCCAGAAACTGGAATGTTTATGATACTGGAAGCCTCAGATGTTCAGGAAAATTGTCATTGTTGCACTTCCATTCTGGCACAATTCATTTATCAAGGTGACAAAAATATCACTTTGCCCCACCATGCACTCTCCACTGCTGGAGCTGAAACTAAAAAAGTAAGTGTTTAAGGAGACATTTTTCTACACCATTCTGTACACCTCTTTCATGTCTCCCTTTAGTACCTGTTTGTGAAGGTAAGAATCTAAACTGTTGTAACCTTTCCTCAGAGGATTTGCTCCAATCCTTGATCATTTTAGTTGCCCTTTTCTGCACTTTTTCCAACTCTGCAAAGTCCTTATCCAGATGCCATGATCAGATCTGTACACAGCATTCTAAGTGCAGTCAACCATAGAATTTTTTAAGGTGAGTATGATATTGATAGTTTTATTTTCAATTCCTTTCCTAGCTATGCCTTACAAGGAGTTCACCATTTTTACAGCTGCAATACTGAGTTGACATATTTATCAAGCTGTCAACTACAGCCCCTTTCTTGATCAGTCACTGCTTGTCATCAGCTTATCCATGTAGCTAGGATTTTTTGCACCATGTATTAATTTACACTTGTTTACACTGAACCACTTTTGCCATTTTGATACCCATTCTCCCAGCTTGAAAAAAATTGTAATTTTTCTTTTTCAAAGAAGAAATCTTTGGAACCCCTCACAATTGCTTCTGGTTTTAGTCACCCTAAATAGTTTATTGTTATTAGCAACCTTCACAACTTCATTGCTCACTTCTCATTCCAGATCATTTATGAATAAGTTGAAAAGCATTGGTTCTAACGACAGAGCCCTGTGGGAGCCCATCATTTACCTCCCTCCACTGGGAAAAAAATAAAATTTATTTGTTTCTCTATTATTTTACCGGTTACTTGAGGCATAAGAGGAGTCTTAGTCCATTACCGCTCAGCTTTCTCATAGGTTTTTGGTGAGGAATTTTGTCAAAAACCTTTTGGACTCCAAATAAACAGTGTCTACTGGAGTACCCTGTCCACATGTTTGTTGACACTCTCAAAGAACTCTAATAGGTTCTAATAGGACAAGCTATCCCTTTTCAGAAACCATGTTGATTCCTTTTCAGCAGGGCTTGTCCCTCTGTTGCACAACACAATAACTGAGAGGATTTCTTTGCAGTATAAGGATGGAATGGGCTGTTGAGGCAGTTTGAGTGCAAAGACAAGATCCAGTTTTCGCTTCACCTTCTGCAGGACAAGCCTGGAGAGAGCCATTTTGGTATTCGGTGGTATAGATGTTCAGAAGCATTGGTATCTGCAGCCAAAAAGAGCTCCCATTCTGGTTGAGCATGAGGAGGTTGTATTGTACAATTAGTTTCTTAGCAGCTACAAAATATTTGAAATAGTTCTTGGGGTGGGATTAAATTAACCACACAACTAAGTTTAAATCTATTCAAACACAACACTTTATGTGGCCATTTATTTTATGGAAATATTTTAAAAATGTAAAGATAATAGCATATATTTGCTTATATTTAACAAAAGTGTCTACACCTTAAATGGATTTTAGGCTATATACTGCAGAGGGAATTGATATATTTTATATCAATTATTTAACTTTTTTTGCTAAGTTATTGGTAGCACTTTCAGCTTCACTCTCTGTTCTGCTTTTCTATTCCATTTCAATTTGAGAAAAATCTGATTCAGTACAACTAACAAACAGATTAGGGAACTTAGGAGGGTGCTATAGAACATGAGTGTAACTTGTGGGATCTCATGGACAACTGGTTGGCCTCTATGTGAACAGAATGCTGAACTAGGAGGATTCTTAGTCTGATCCATTACAGCTTTTATGTTCTTTACTGAAATTAACACAGACTTTATCCAGAATGGATAACCTGCATCCCTGCAGGCATTGTAAACAAGTGCTTTATGCCTACTAGATAGAAGGCCAGAATAATTTAGTCCTGTGTTCCATGACTTGATGAGAGGTGTGCATTCCCTGGCTGTGGTTTATAGATCGCTATTTCTGTGCTGTGATTGGCTGCCAAATTAGTTGAAATCATATAATCATTTATTTGGTAGTAGAGAGAAGAGGAAATGGCAATTTGGGACTTAAATCATGTTTGGTTTTAACTTGTACTACTTTTGTTCAGATCAGTTCTGCTCTTAGAACTCGCCTCCAAGTGATCTAACATCCCGGCTAAGTCTTGTACTCCCTTTGAACAATCCAGATATATCCATTCCCACCTGTTTTGCTTATGTCGTGGTTACACTGGCAAAACATGTTAGCATTGGTGGTACAGTACTGCAATAAACCCACTAAAGTGGCATATTTTTAGCTTCTGCAATCCTATTCTTATCTGCAAACATACTTTGGGAATAAGATGGCACTTGCTACTCCTGTAGGATACCTGAGACAAATAGGATTTTTAGGTTTCTGCCATTTTTCACTTAAATGTATTTCATGCACTTTCTGATAATATTTATTACTTAAAAGGAGACACAAATGTATTAAATTAATGAATGAATTTACCTGGGTTCTTAAAACCAGCAGACTGTAGCAGGAATGTGTATTGGGTGTCTATGGGCACCTCCAGTGGTATTTGCACAGCTCTTCATTTACTGCCCACTTTCAAATGAAAATGGAAAGATTTTAGAGTGCCAGGTTCTTGTTCCTATTTCTGAACCTGTCACTCATGAGCTTTTAAGAAGAGAAAGCAGGGCAAAGTAGGTAGAGAAGAAAGAGAGAGCAAGGCTGCAGACTTGGAAGTGGAAGGAACTGCAAGGAAGGAAGAAGGAGAAAGAAAACTAGTCCAGAGGCTAGGAAGGGAAAGAAATAATGAGGAGAGGGCTTGTGGAAGAGAAACAGTGAGGCTAGTGGTTGGAAGTGGAAACAGAGAAGACACTGTAAGGGGTAGGTTTGTATGAATGGAAGAAGCTTGGGCAGGTAAGGGAAGAATTCTTTCCATTTCCTCCTCCCTCCAAGCTACTGGCCTTGCCGTTTCTCTTCGTAGTACCTCTTGACCCTCTCCATGGCAGACTATGACTAGCCTTATCTTCCGTGGGAGTTAATTGTGTGGTGGTACCCACAGTGGTTTCTCGAATTTTCAGATGTGTACACAGATCCAAAAAGGTTGGGGACCCATGAGCTACAACATTGCTTTAGTAAAGACTGCTTCAGATTGCTGATAGTTCAGACCTGCCTTCCCAACATGATGCCCTCCAGATGGTTTGGACTCCAATTCTTATCTGCTCCAGTCAGCATAGCCCATTGTCAGTGATGGTGGGAGTTGTAGTACAAAGCACCTAGAAAGCACCAGGTTGGGGAAAGATTAGCTTAGGCCATGTTTTTTCAAAGATCTGTCTAACCCAGGGGTCAGCAACCCATGGCTCCGGAGCCGCACGTGCCTCTTGAACCCCTCTGCTGAGACTTCATCGCTCAAAGCATGTGCCGCTCGAAGCTCCACTCAGGAACTCAGCACTAGCTAGTTCAGTAAATTGCTACATTCCTCTGCTAAACAAGCTTCCTGCATGCTCTCATGTTACAAGAAACACTGCTGAAAAGATTCTCTTTGTCCCAATGTAATCTCCTTCATCTGAATGTTAAAAGCTGCGCTTGGGACCTGTCACAATTCACAGCACTTGACTGTTTATCTGCTAATCAGTCACTGAACACACCTACATCTCGGGCACAGCCCCGCCAATTTACTGAGCTCCCCACCTCCCCATAGGCCAACCATGGATAAATCGAAGAAAAGTTTTGTAGAAAACCAAACATTTAATAGTACGTGGATACATTCATTTGCTTTTACTGCTGAGGAACTTACGGGGTTTGCTGTTTAATGCATGCGGCCCTTTAGCACTGACTTTGACTCTTCAGGAAGCTGTTCTATTCAAAATATATGAAAGGAGTCCTATTAGTTTATAATGTAAGATTAAAAATAACAGTTTTTAGTGACTGAACAAGAGCTGCAGCTAAATCATAATGAAGATAAAGATAGCATTAAGGTAAAAATGGTATATGCAGTGTTATCTTCATTTTAGATGTCAAAAGGGTTTTATGGCACCCAGTGTTTTGTGTGGGAAGCGGGTCCAAATGGCTCTTTGAGTGTTAAAGGTTGCCGACCCCTGGTCTACCCAATGTTGTCATTGCTTTGAGCAGGCCACCACCCAAAAGTAGGCAGTTGAACTTCCAAAACAGGTGCACATCAGTTATGTAGAAGTTTAAACTTGCGTTTCTGCATTTGATATTCATTGTGAAATGTTTGATAGCAGTTTTTGATATTATGTTAAGGCCTTCTTGTGGCACAGAGCCTAGATTACTAGATTGCTTAAATTGATGAATTTTTTTTAGTATTTGACACTTCACGTCCCATTCCCATCCTGTAAATTCATACTCATTGCTAAGGATGGGCATGATTCAGCTTTAAAAAGCATAAATTTTCCCATGTATACTTGTCACGTTGTTGGTCAGCAAACAGAACAGATCATAAACAATGGACATAACTTGGTCCATATACAGAGTTGTGAGTTTGCTGTCAGACTAGTAAGTACCATGTTTGTAATAAATATGGGCAATGTCTATTCATTAGAGCGCAGAGGCAGTAACCACCTCTATTATTTATTTGTAAGCCGCCCCAAGGCTTAGGCGAATGGGGCGGCATACAAGTCCGCTAAATAAATAAATAGGTTATTCATCACCTGGAAAGACTGTTCTGGGTGGCATTTTGTGAATGCTATGAGGACAGCAAATAAAGCTTTTTGTACTGCTATCACTATCGTTTTAGGTCAGATTGTCATCTTTGGCAACTGAAATATCCGTCTGACCTTCATGGATGCTATAAAGTATCGATCTGAGCTTGTCTTGGTATGCATGTTGAAAGTTTTCCAGGATCTGGATGCCCTTATCCGTCTCGAAGATCAAGTCACATAGCTTATTTAAGGAAGCTTCTGGCAGCATTTTAGTTTGGGCTTCATCAGTATCTGTAATCATTTTACTGTAGTCCATTTGGACTACAATGCCCAGCATTCCATCAGACTTCAACATCAGAGGGTGTTGAGGTGGGCATGTGCACACATACACAATTGTTGTTGAATCGAAGCACTTGACCTGATCATGTCAAAATGACTACACATTGCTGCTGTTATACAGTGAATTCCCTGTACCTTCTGTTTCAGTTACCACAGTTGAACACTTTCTAAAAAAATTAAATACAGTCAGCCCTTCACATTTGTGGATGTAAGGGGCACAGGACCACTGTGAAAGTGGAATAACCATGAGTATCTCTAGGGAAAAAAACACAAGTATCTCCAGATTATTTGCACCCACTGAAGGACAAAACATGTGAGTAAGCATGGCAAGTTGCAAGACAAAGCGTGGCATCTCCAGACAGAGTCCCTAGAGATAGCCATGGTTTTTCTACTTTTGGATGAGTCCTGCATCCCAACCGCTACACACCTGAACCACAGATGTGTTCTCTACTATCTACTGGGGGCCTGAAACCAGACCCCCTGGATATGCGAGTCCTACTGTATACATAAACAGACACATGCCTAACTGCTAATCTTCTGCTGGAATAATCTAAACAAGTGCAGTTTAGGGATCTGTTTCGTAGTGGTCTGATAGACACGAAGCCAGAGCTATTTCTTTATGTGTTACATTCTTACTCCACAATTCCTCCTCCAGCAAACACAAGATAGCTTATATAATCCTCTATTTAATTTTATCCCCTCAACAACTTTGGGAGGTTGATTAGTCTGAAAGTTAGTGATTAACTGAGTCACCAAATGAGCTTCATGTCAAAGTGGGGACTAAAACCCAGATCACTCAAATCCCAGTCCAGCACTCTTAACCAGCATACTATACTGGCTTTAAAAGGAAAAGTCCAACATTTTCCATTTGGAGTTCCCAGGGTGGAAATGTACTATTTAGGATTATTAAGACTGAATATTGGCATTCTGTTAATACTAAATATAGATGTGAAAGCCAGGGCAGGAGGGGACTGGAGAAACTCAGACCCTGCCCCCCCCCCCACTGAACAGCTTTGGATGAAAATATGAAATATTTTCTTTTAGTGATGCATAAAATATTTAAGACAAGGTATTGATACATTGTTACTGCCTTTACTCCCCCTGCCAATGATCTCTAAAAACTATGCAACAATTTTATAGAAAGACCAGAGATGTGACATTTTGGGAATTAATGAAGTCTTAGGGCAGATGGGAGATGTTTTTCTAATCTACTTTGTGAGATTCCTAACTTACTTGTTTCTTACATTCCTTATTAAAATTATGTATTTCATGTAACTTTTACTGATAGACATTAAGGGTTGCTTCAAGTCAAATTCCCCTGATGGGCTCTGTTCTATGGAATTCTGTGTTTCTAAGGTTGTTTAGGGTAGATGATTCTAATGTTTCAGGGACTATTTGCTGAAGTTACTTCTGGTCAAACATAAAATAGGAACCTAAAATATGTTGTGTATAACTTGCTTTACTCATAGAATTACCATGTTTGCTACATTAAATGTAAAGGTATAGATTATTCATTTATTAAAGTTGTTATTATTACAAATTTGCTGAGTTTTTTAAAATTTTAGTAATAGTTTTATGAGCAAGCCAAATTACACATAAATTTATCTTCACTAAAGCCATCTTTCTCAGCCTCCAGATGTTTTGGGCTGCAATGCCCAGCATTTCTGACTGTTGGTGGAAGCTGAGATCCCAAACCTTTGGAGGGCATTAAGTTAGGGACAACTGCCCTGGAGCAACTATTGGCCCAACCTATTCATGTTTAGACAGAAAAAAGTCCTACATCTCCTAGCATTCCCTAGCCGGTCTTGAAACTAAGTGGCTTTATATCTGTAAAGATTCCTTAAAAAATACTCTCTTGTTTTCCCCAGTTTCCATTTTTTCACCCATTAAATAACATTTTCCCATGGCTTGAAAACCAAAAATGTTATGTCCACAATACTAAACTTCTATGTATTCTTAGCTTTTTCCTTTGAATTACAGAGTAAGGTTAGGCAGTGAATTGCAAGACAGACTCACTTGGGCTCAGATTCTATGACAATATTCTGGAATATGTTTTTCCTTGCACTTGGAGATCTCCCTAACTTGTTCAAGTATTTTTGGACTAGCACTCTTTTTATTTATTTATTTAGGAGGCTTCTATGTCGCCCCATTCGCTGAAGCCACAGGGCGGCTCACAATAATAAATAAACAATATTATCTCTGACTATTGGCCATATAGGCTGGCACTTGTAAGAATTGGAGTCAAGCAATTGCCTACCTTTGTTTTGGAGTGTTCCTTCAGTTATGGCTTCACCTCTTTAGGAATTGCAAGGGTTTACTTGTCTGTTGAAGTTTCTCATGAGCATTATTGGCTTGGCCTATAAAGTTTAATAAAATAAAATAATTGCCTACCTTCTACCTACAATATGTGATGTGCAGTTTAACTCTCCAGCAGTTAGATGGAAGAATGTTTTTAAACCCAGGTCATGCAAGAGAATTGCGTACAGGCAGTCCCCAGGTTGCAAATGCATTCTGTTGCTCAGAACATCTTGTAAGTCAAATTTGTGTGTAAGTCAAATCAGGTGTGTACAGGTTCTATTTAGCATGAGTAAGCCAAATGTTTGTCTTAGTTATATGTATATATTTTACCTTTCAATGCATATAAAACTCTTAAGAAACACATATATAGTCAGTCCTCCTTCTCTCTCCTTTCACTTCCTCTTGGCAGATCTTGAGGATTTTCCGCAGTAGACTGTGGAAACTAGTTCACATTCGTCACTATGAACTGTTTGTCTTTAACTCAGTTTTTTAAATTAATAAGCTTTATGGTAGTTTGTAAGTACCAATGTTTGTAACTCAGATGTTCATAGACTGGACTGCCTGTACTTATTTCCCATATTCAAAGGACGGTAGAACGCTGCATATGTGTGATCATGAGAAGGATCCTGCTCCTTTTCTTTAGGGCAGTGATGGCGAACCTAGGCCACATGTGCCCAAAGGGGCACGCAGAGCCCTCTCTGTCAGCACACTATTTATTTATTTCTTTTTTTATTTATATCCTGCCTTTTTCCTACAAAGGGCTCAAGGCAGCTTACATCATTCTCCTCCTCCATCTTATCCCCACAACAACAACCCTGTGAGGTAGGCTGGGCTGAGAGTCTGTGACTGGCCCAAAGTCACCCAGTTGGCTCCATGGCTGAGCGGGGACTAGAACCCAGGTTGTCTGAGTCCCAGTCCCATGCTCTTAACCACTGCACCACACTGGCTCTCCAATTGCCAGTGCATATTCGGAAAGATTAAGGGACCAGGCACTAATGAGTCACTCATTAGTTGCAACTCCCCGAGTTTTGCATGGCCGGTCAGTGAGCTGCCAGGGATTTGCATGGACTATAATTTTAGTGGGATGCAGGTGGTGCAGTGGTTTAAATTGCTGTGCTGCTGGGCTGGTTGATTTGAAAGGTCACCGGTTCGAGTCTGCACAACCCATTGTGATTTTAGCAGAAGGTAGGAAAGGTACGAAATACACTCAGATGCCTTTTTCAAAAGCTGGTGCTCAGTGGAACATTGCCCCCTTGTGCTGGTGGTCAGCAAATTCAGGTTTTATTGCAGTTTTGGCAGTTTGCGATAAATAAGTAGGTTCTGAGTTGCAGTTTGGGCACTCTGTCTCTAAAAGGTTCGCCATCACTGCTCTAGGGTCTTCTGGTTATGGCTATGCTTCTGACTTCTGATTTTGCTCCAGAGCTTGGTTCTGCAGTTACCTTTTCAATCTCTTTCCTAACCCCTTGGGGGTTTTAAGACAAGTGAGGGATAGTATTGGTATCTGTGCATTTTCTACCAGTGCTGCAGCCTGTCAGCAAAGAAGAATTGAGGTGTCACTGAAGACTACCACATTGTCTGTTCCCAGGTGTTGATTGCCATTATGACTGGCAAAGACCACTTATGCTTTATATTCTGTTTAGTGTTAAGCAAAACAATAGTATTACTAATGTTTGCAAAGATGGGCATTGTTTTCATCAGACTGTCCTTCATCAGGAAGTCCTTGTTGCATTAAGAACTTGTTTTCAGTTTTTGAAAACGTGTGAAGGGACGCACCAGCAGTGACCAAATACAAGGATTTGTTAATATGGGATTTGTGTAAATGTGCCTCTTTCAGAGGGAGGGGTAGGATGTTGATTTTATAGTAACGAGTTCAAACAGCTCTGCAAGATGTGTTGTACTCAGGTCTGATGGTTCCATTACAAATCTGTTTCTTTAGCCATTTTCTAGCAATTCTGAACTGCATGACTCCTTGAGGAACCATAACCAGAAGCAAATGTAAATTCAGTGCATGTGTGCCATGGTATTAATAAAGGTCATCTATAATTTAGGACATGTAAATAATGCATTCTTGCTTATTACATAGCAGGTCCTCTAAAGCCCTTTATGCAGTGCATTTTAAAGGAACCAGGAAGACTGACCATGTAATAAAGAAGTTGTTACATTGTCATGTCTGTTAGCAAAACATTTCTGTTGGAAAATTGATTGTCCCCTTCAGACTTTATTTTAGGTGTAGAATGAAGATTTCAGTGCATTGCCACATAGCATCCTCTGTTGGCTAAGATGTGAAATGACTTCACTTATTTTTATGTAGGAAAGTGTAGCATTTGTTAAAAACTACTGCACTTTAGGTGGTTATGTAATTTCTATGAAGCAGTTCAACAAAAGAGTGCAGGGTGGTAGTGACATAAACCCTAGTACAGGAATTTTATTAGCTTCCCATTTACATTAATTGCATGTGGTTCCCTGCCCTGGGATTCCTTGCCTTTGAGACATTCAGATTTGGGATAGTGCTTCTTTTGATGGGGATACAGCCACTTTATATATGGAAAAATTACTCAAGTTTGTAGTTTCCTATGTGGAATCTTGTACATACCTTAAGTAGGGATGCCAGCAAAGTTCTCCTTAGTGAGACTCATAAATAGGAGGGAATATTTGAGAACCTTTGAGTTTTTCCTAGATCAGATTTTGCACTGAACAAGATGGAACTTACAGCTAGTTCTAGTCACCCCTGATTGTTTACTCAAAGCCTTGTCCCCATCCCAAAATATGTTCCACCCCTTTCACCCCATCAGGTAGCACTGAATGCTATAGCAATTATTGCTTCTATGAAAGTTCCCTGTTAGCCACTCTTTTCTTTGAAATCTTGAGAAATAACATCTCCAGTTCACCCAACAAAGACAAAAATCACTTTCTACTGAGCAGCCAACATTTCTGCATGTAGTTCTTGGTCCTAAATGTCTCTCTGACTTTAATCTTGAAGCCTGTGGGGATTGTATCCATGTTGTGCTGAATTTGAGAGGTAAAACACCATAATTTAAGGAATTGCTCTGCAGTATAAGTATGTGGTGGGTTGTTGAGGCAGTTTCCTTGATATCTCTGGAGTGCAAGCCTGGAGATATTCGTCTTCCTGTTGGGTATTGGGAATGTTCAGAAGCCTTGGCATCTACAGCCAGAAGGAGCTGCCATTCCAACTGGGGCTAGCCATTTTGTTATTGGGCTTCTGAGTTGCAAAGAGCACCTAAGTTGATCAAACTGCCAAATTGACAGTTTGCATATGTTTTTGCATTAGTGCTTCTATGTATGAGGAAAGTGTGGCATATTTTCTCTGTTCTGTCTTCTGAATTTTAGCCTGACTGTTTTTTATATGCCTTGGTTCATGAAACAAGATTAGCCAATGTGACTCACATCGAGATAGGAAAATGTTGTTTTGTTGAAATAGTTTTCCATCATTTCACACAGTGTATAGGTCCTATATAGAAAGCAGTATAGAAAATAAAATGCAGATTACAAATGTGGTACTTTATGCAGAATCAAACCATTGATCCATCTAGCCCAGTATTACGTATTCTTCATCTCCAGGATCATAAAAAGAGGTCTTTCCCATTACCAGCCATCTGATATTTCAGCTGAAAATAGTAGAAAATGAACTTAGTACCCTTTCCATTCCTAGTATGTGTCGTAGCACTGAGCTATGTGCATGCAGATAGCTGCATATGATGACTCATACAAATTGCACAGTGGCACCTACACAGAAGTGTCTTTTGTAATAAGTATTGTATAAGGTGATGGCGCTCTTAGTCTGATTTACATATGCATTATGCTGGAGTAATTAGGGTCGAACCCATTTAAGAGTCAATTCACACATCTCAAAAACAAGCTTCCCCTGTTCTGCCATCTATCTAGCCCCCCCCCCTTTTTTTTGCAGGCTTGTAGATATGCAGTATAACGTTCCTAAATAGCAGTGATTAGCCAAAAGTCCATTGAACATATTTACAGTGTGTTTAAACATATAAATGAATTTCAGATGTTGCTGGAAAGAGAATGAATTGTGGATGCATGAATTATTTTCTTTCCAAACACTCTGAATTCTTATCTTTGGCACATAACATGGATATTTGGAACATTTTTATCCCATCCTTTATAAAAGTCTCAGGATGGTGATACAAACAGGAGTGGCAACATACAATAAAATATAAATCTAATACAATCAATATTAAAATCACAATTCTTAAATCACAGGGAAAATAAAAAGATTTTGGCCTGGAGCCAGAATGAATAAAAAGTTAGTATCAGGCACACCTCTCTGGGAAGCAGGTTCCAGACCCGGATCTTAGGGGATGGGCAAGGATATAAGGAAGAAGACACTCCTTCAGATACCTAGGCCCCAAAGCATTTATGGGTTTATATGTCATCATTCACCTTTTGAGGGTGGATCTGATCAGCGCCTCCTTCAAGGAAGCCAGAATCTGACCCTCCAGAGAGGCGTTGACAACATCCTGGATCCAGGTACATATCTCGTCCTTGGCTTTGATGAGCAGCCATGAAGGGCAAAGGTCAAGTAAACAGGTGGGATGGACTTGTCCACACACCTTGTCCACATCCTCAGGCTGCAATAATTGAAACCTGTCCAACAAAGATGGACCAGATTGTGCTGTGGACACCTCCTGTTCAAGAACCATATCAACTGTGGAGTCCAATTCATGGTGAATCTGAGTAACTTTATCCCTGAAGTTCTGGGCAAAATCATCACAGTGGGCTGCAAAACAATCTGACTTAGGCCCAGACTGTAATAGGTCTAGCACCACCTGGAAAACCTTCACTGGATAGTTCTGTGAGGATGCAATGGAAGTGGAGAAGAATTTCTTCTTCACTGCCCTCACCGCCACAGTATAGGCTCAGTAATGAGCTCTAAGAAGTGTTTGGTAAGATTCAGCACAAGTTTTTCTCTGCCTGTGCTCTAGTCATTTCCCAGCCTGCTTTATCACCCACACTTCTGATGTATAGCATGTTGTGCTGGCTCTGCTTGGCAGGAGAGGACGTTCAGGTGTGATTGTGTCTACCACCTGGGTCGTTTCCACATTCCACAGATTGACCAGGGTGTGAACAGCAGTGCTATGAACCCAAAATTTCCCCTGAGCCCACAGGAATCCATCAGGTTCAATTAGACTCTGGGGGAGAACCAGTTTAATAGGTCCCACACCCTTATGGAAGGAGAAAGGGACCCTCAGTTTAAATTTCACAAGGAAGTGATCTGACTATGGCAAAGGGGTTAGCATACTGCTCATTTCCAGGTCACCATCTTCCTGCCCCGTAAAAAAAAATGTTCAAGAATGTGGCTTTTTTCATGTGTTGGGCCTATGACATGCTGAGACAGCCCTATGGTTGTCATGGCAGTTATGAAGTCCTGAGCTGCCCTGCATAAAGCAGCCTTCAGCATGGAGGTTGAACTCCCCCAGAACCAACATTCTGGGGTCCCCCAACACCAGGTCCGAGATTATCTCCATCAGCTCAGGCAGGGAGTCTGTTGGGCAGAAGGGTGCATGGTACACCAACAGAATTCCTAATCTGTCTCGATCACCCTACAGAAGGTGCAAACACTCAAGACCTGTATTGAAGTGGACAGGAAGCCTTCTGAAAAAGATAATATGTCTATAGACCAGGGCCACACTCCTTCCCACTCTTCCAGGCGAGGGTACTGCTGCACCAGATACCTGGGTAAGCACAGCTGGGTAAGCCCCATGCCTCCTGCTTCTCCCACCCAGGTTTCCGTAATGCATACTGGGGCTTTGCTTAACTACTTTGTGAGGAAGTCGTCTTTTTATTTGTAACTGATGTGTGCCATATTTGGTAACCATGATCAATACTTTTTTTTACATTTGTTTGACTTTATCAATAAAATTATGTTATAAATTATTTATGAATTAAAAAGATTACCATTCATGTGCTTAGGCATGAATGTACTATGTTTGCAGTGAGCAGTGGGACTTAGCTGCATGAATAATGAGCAGATTTGACTGAACACCAAAGAAAAGTGCTGTCATGTGACAAGGATGTTGTCTAATTCATGTACTCTAATCTGTGGAGGGGAAGTGAGGATTGTTGAGGGTAGCTGTGTTGATGTCTTCTGCCCTTTTTTCTTCTTTTTTTGAGAATAAGCCGTATCAAACAAACTAGCACAAATATTCAAACAAGCTTAATAGTAGTTGTACTTCTCTAGCTCCATTTTATTAATCTTTCTGCAGGGCAAACAGTTTTGCTATTAATACATTGTATTGGACATAATTTTAAGAAATCATTATGGCATCTTCTTGGCAAGTCTAAACAAAAAATGATTGCCACTGCAGAGCTTTCTTCCAGGCTGCCAAGAATCCATCAGATATTTCTTAAAAGCTGGAGTGATTCAGTTGCCACTATAATGTGAAACTGTGGTGAACAAGCCTGAAATAAGACTTGGGGTTGTATATTTTCTTTTCCTTTTGTATTTTCCAAGCCCCTGAAGTCCTCATTTTGCAGACAAGAAACCGGGGTGGGGGTGGAATCATAGCACATGAGTATTTATTTCACTAAATGCATTCTTGTTATCTCATATATTAGATTAGTGAAAAATTACAAGAGTTGGGGTTACTCTAGTAACGGTTGCACAACTACCAGCAATAACTATCAAAAGCAACACCTAGGCCCAGTTCACATAGTCAAACCACCCATGGTCTGGTAACTATGAGTTGCTTGAACCATGAACATGAGGTTTCCTGCCTGCTGGTCTGCCTGCCTCTGGTCTCAGTTCACTAGTTAGGACATTTATCCGTAAACAACCCAGGGTGTCCAGCTACAGACAACAAACTAATAACCTACAAACAGGGCAATCATTGATTGTGATAAAAAGCCAGAGTGACAATTCTACCTGCAAACTGTCATATTATGTAAGAACTCAGTTACTGTGGGCTGTTTTCCCAGGCTACAAAGACATGGAGGGCAAGATTGGTAAACCCAGCCTTTCTACATGTCAGCAAACAATGTGTCAGGATCTGCAAAGTGATGTTACTCCATCTGGTAGCCTGCAATAAAGAAGACAGCCTGCTTTATCTTGCAAGTACTTGTAAGGATAGTATCATACCTGCATGAGCTTGTAGGACTGGGGCCAGTGCAACCATGCAGATCACCTGGGAATCACAGCAGGTTTCACAGCAGGTTAAAGGCTTTCCAGTCCTGCCCAGCTTTGTCATATCAGCACAAGTCTTCATGGTGACTGCTTTGTGTTCTTGACTCAGCTTTTACCTCCTGTGTCTTCACCTCTGTCTTGACTCTTGCATGTTAATTCAATTTAATAAGGGGTTTTAAAAATAATGTTTTTCTTGCTTTGTCTTTGCTTCTGCCTCAGCCATAGCTTTGCCAGGTATCTGACACCTGCGTATTCCCAAATCAGCCTTCACCTCTGGACCTGCCATTCCTTTGTCAGTATTTGACCTTTGTTTGTTCCTGACTCTTCCTTCTCCTTCAGCCTTGCTACATCTTTCCAGTTGTCTGATACTTGCCTCAGGAAGCTTTGGTTCTCTTTCTATCCACATCAACCCTGGCCCTGGTAATGCAGTTGAGGATGCCTGCTGCTTATATCCTAGAACTGAGACAGTGCACCTGAGGCATTGGGAAGAGCCGAAGGAAGAGAAAAACTCTTGCCCTTCTTGGCTTAGGAAAGCAACCATGTGGGAACTAGCTGAGTGATTAAAAGTAGTACTGAATACTTCTTTATGGCAAGGTGTGATTTCATCATGCCTAAAAGAAACAGTGGTGAGATCTTTAAAAATAAGTTTGAAAAACCATCCTGAATCTCAGTGTATTAGATAACTTCCAGAGGCATTCATACGTTCCGTTCTTGGGTAAGGTACAGGAGGATGTGGTGGTTTCTCAGTTCCAGAGATTTCTATATGATTTCTGATCATCTAGATCTGTTTGAGTGTGGTTTTAGACCTACTTACAGGACAGAGACTGCATTGGTCACTGCTTTGGACAATCTACTTTGGGAGCTGGAGGAAGAGTGTGCCTCTATTGCTTCTGCTGAACTTCTCTGTGGCCTTTGATACTATCAACCATAGTACCCTCCTGGGCATCTGTCTAGGAAAAGTCTCAGGCAATTTTATATGTGGCTCTGGTTCTTAGAGGGGCAATCTTAGAAGGTACTGCTGGAGAATTCCTCTCTGACACTGTGACTGTTGGCCTGCTGCATCCCTCATTTCACCATCCGATTCACCATGAAATTTGGCATATTCATGAAAACACTGGAGGAGATTGTCTGGAGTTTGGGGGTGTTGTTACAAGTATACTAGTGATACCTAACTCTATCTCTCTTTTCCATCTAAAGTCAAAGTAACTGTTCTAGGTCTAAATTAGTGCCCAATATTAGTAATGGACTGGATGAAGGCAAACAAATTGAAACACAGTCCAAGTAAGACAGAGATGCTCTTGGTCAGCTGAAAGATACATTAGGGCATAGGTCCTCAAGCTACGGCCCGGGGGCTGGATCCGGTCTGCCATGCCCATTTATACAGCCCGCCATGCCCATTTGATCACCTTTCTAAGTGGCGTTTGCCTGCCCCCGCCCGTGCCTCGCCTCCCCTCACCACACGTGCCCACCCGCACCTCGCCTCACCTTGCCTCACTGCATGCCCCGCCTCAGTGTGCCCGCATGCACTGCCTACGCACCGGCCTGCATGCACTGCCGGCACCACCTGTCTGGCCCACACCCAGCACCAGCAGCTTTCAACTGGCCCCCTGGTGGAAAAGTTTGAGTACCCCTGCATTAGGGAAATAGGGATTCATTCTGTGCTGATTGGGATTGCACTCTTTTTGATGACTCAGCTTCACAGTGTGGTTTTTCTTCTGGAGCCCATCCTGAACCTGGATGCTGAGGTTTTTCTCATGGCCAGGAGTGCATGTGCACACTTGAATGCAAATATGTGCCAACTGCACTCTTTTCTAGAGATATTTGAGCTGGCCATGATCATAATGCCTTACTTACATTCCATTTGGACTCCTGTAATGCAGTGTAGATGGGGTTGCCTTGAAAATTGTTCCAAAACTTTAGCTGGGCCAGAATGCTGTTGCCAGATTATTAGTGAGGCCTGATTACAGGAAGCATGTGACTGACTTGCTATAGCAACTTAATTGACTACCTGTATGTCTGCACAGAATTGAAAGTGCTAGTTATGACCTATAAAGCCCCATATTGCTTGTTTGCCTGGATCAGTTTACCTGAAAGCCCACTTTCTCCCAAACAGGCTATCTTGTTTCTTAAGATCTTTGGGAGAAGCCCTTAGTTTGATCCAATTACCTTCAGAAACTCATTTGGTGGTGATGCAAAACAAGGCCCTTTTAAACCAAACGCGAACAAATCCTCACTCAGTACTTTTGTGCATCACTGCATGTACACTTGGAAGTGTTTGCAGTGGTTGCCCCAGATTTGTGACAAACCTTTCTTCTGCTTCTTAACATTTTCTAAAAAAATGAGATAATGTCCTCTGATCCAGTTACTAAATCTTAAGCAGTACATTGGTCTGATTCCTGAAGTGTGGAGGAAAATTTTACTTGGCCGTGAGCTCTGGAATTTCCCCCCCTGATATTCAGTTTTTTCTTCTGCAAAACGCACCTAAC
Source organism: Varanus komodoensis (assembly GCF_004798865.1). NCBI lineage: Eukaryota > Metazoa > Chordata > Lepidosauria > Squamata > Varanidae > Varanus > Varanus komodoensis. The sequence goes on from NW_025335761.1 coordinate 8,613,087, forward strand.
ATGCTGCTAATCCAAATTAGTGTATGTTCCTGTTCTTGCAATAACCAGTTTTTTCTCCTTTCACTGTTAAAGTATGGTAACAGTACCAAGAATGAATTACATTGATATTCTAGTAGCATAGTGAAACCAGACAGGTCTGCAGCACACTGGTCTATTTTTAGACTGTAGGTTGCCATTTTTATCCTGTGAAAATATTCATCAGTGTCTGGGTGACAGGCCATCACATTTTTGTAAATGTGTCAGAGATCACATTTTTCTTTTTACCTTGCCTCTCCATTATGCCTTACATTGTAGGGGGAAGGGAGTTACTTTGGATTTCAGTTCATGCATTAAGATCCTCAATTCACAGATCTTTAACGTCATGCATTTCATTCAGCTTCTGCTTTTTGCAGCTGCTTACGCATCTCTGCTTATTGTCTATTATAGCTGAGCTGCTCTAGCACACAAACACTGAAGGTATGGAGAGGGAGAATTAATAAATTCAGAAGCCCTCACTACAACCCCCCAGTCTAGTTTCTTTCCCTAGTCCTCCCATACATCAAACCATCCACAAAGCACACTAAAGTTAGAACTGCAGTAGCACCTGTGAGTAAGCTGATCTATTTTTTTCCTCAAACATAGTTGTATGGAGAGATGTTCCTGAAAAAGAGTGGGCTAGTGATTTGTATTGAACTGGTGGTGTTCCACCAGTGAGACTTGAGTTCAAGTTTATTTTGTTTCTTGGGAACAAAAAATCTTGCATAAGGCATAACCTCTGTTTCTACGTTGCATAATGATGGTGATGATGACCTAACTTACAAAGTGGCTGTGTAGTTCAGGAGTGATTAACAATGATCCTTCGGCATTAAATTGAAGAGTTCTCCAGCCCATAAAGGTAGAATAGTCAAGACATGGTTTATTTAGTGATTTTTTTTCAGGCTTTGAAGCAAATTTGACAGTGGTGAGGGATAATCTCCAGTAAGGAGTATTGTACCCCCGCCCCCATCATCAAATATAGCCCATAGTTGGCCTAACATATTCTAAGTTCAAAGAACATGTTCACTCACACTCAACAGTTTATTTATTTATTTATTAAAACATTTTTATGCCGCCCCATTCGCCGAGCGCAGGTTGTCATTGAGCTGAGACAGAGTTATCTTAACAAGTTATCTGAACTCAGCCACACTTAAGGTTGGGACAAACCCCTTCAGAATCCATCCCTCTAGTTTCCACAGACTTCTTACGCACAGCCCAGTCCTGCAAAGTAAGTGGAGCCAAGAGGAAGTCCACAAATGCTTCTGCACCTCCAGTTGCACTGCTGACAACCTTCCCCTTCAGGAGTGGCTGCAGGATGCAGAAAAGGGATGGTGCAAGCAGATGCACCAGCTGCCCTTCCAGGTGACCAACCTTCTTGGAATTATTATAGATCACAATCTGAATACGAGTCAACAATGTGATATGGCTGCAAAAAGGGCAAATTGTATTTTGGGTTACACTAATAGAAGTATCACTTCCAAATCAGTGAAGTTCTATTCAATGCTGGTTAGACCTCATCCTAGAGTATTGCTTCAGCTTCTGGGTACTACCATTTAAAAAAGATGCAGGCAAGCTAGAAAAAGTTCAGAGGGAGGCAACAAGGATGGTCTGAGGCCTGGAAGCAGCCCTATGAGGAGGGATTGAAAGAACTGGACATGTTTAGCCTTGAGAAGAGAAGACTGAGGGGAGATAGGATAGCACTGTACAAGTACTTGAAAGGCTGTCACAAAGAGGACGAACAGTCTTCCCGGAGTGCAGGGGATGGAGTAATAGTCTCAAGGTACAGGAAACCAGATTCCAGCTGAACAACAGAAAGAACATCCTGACTGTTAGAGCAGTACCACAGTTGAGCCAATTACCTAGGGATGGTGTGGGCTCTGGTGTAGTGCTTAAGAGTATGGGATTGGGACTTAAGCAATCTGGGCTCTAGTCTCTGCTCAGCCATTGAACCAGTGACTTTGGGCCAGTTACAGACTCTCAGCCCAACCTTACTCACAAGGTTTTTGTGGGGATAAGATTAAGAACAGCAGGAGGAGAAGGATGTAAGCTTGTTTGAGTTCTTTAAAAAAAGGGCAGAATATAAATCTAATGAATAAACGGACAGTCATCTGAGAAGGATGGTTTAATTTGGAGTCTTGCACTGAGCAGCGGGTTGGACCCAGTTGGCCCTTTCCAACTCTATGATTCTATGGAGACCAGAATAATGGATTACAGAGGGAGTATGCAAAGTCAATGCTTCCCGCAAACTTTTGTATTATTACTCTGGTATATAGGCACTCTCTGTCTGGTTTTAGCAGAAGCCATATCTGGTACTTGAGTGAACCATGATTCAGTGTCATTTGCCTTGTTTGTCATGACAAAAGGGCACTCAAGCTCTCGCAACAGGATGAGTCTGACCCTAAAGCTACAGGGAGAGACTGACTGACATGCCTTCACTTACTGCCTTCAGCTAGGAGCTTAACACTTGCCTCAGCACAAACTTTTTAATGTAGTTTGCTTTGCATTTTTGGTAAGGATTGTGATGCTTCTATTTTTCAAATCTTTAAATATACAGCATTATCTTTTATATATTGATAGTGTAGCATAAAAAATACTGAATTGGTGGCAATCAGGCTTTTACCTTGGCTGTAGTCATAGACTAATTGCAGTTTTATGAAAAGTTGAGGGAACTGTTACTTGCAACACTTGAGTTATTTAAATAGATGCATATTTTTAAAATGCATGATTTGATTATTTTAACTGGAATCAAAAGAGTTTTGTGCCTGAGCAGAAAACGCTTCACCTTTTTGCTATTATTCTTTTATTTCATTTTATTTCCAGACCTCCCCATAGCTCAAGTTCTCTGGACAGTTTACAACAATCTAATAAATTGTTGAAATTGATAAAACATCCATATAATGATGTATAATGTCAGGGGAGAAGCCAATTGATAGGGATCAGGTCAGAACATAGGTAGATTCCCTCTGAGAATTCAAGAGGCTTACCTGTAGAATGCTTGACTCAATATGCACTTTTTGAAACTTGCATTCTTGTTTTTAAAACAGACCTAAAACCTTAACTCTAAAATTAGAATAAAGTATATGCCTAAACCTGAGCTTGCTAAGCTGCATTTAAAAGACCTAACATTGAACGTACTGTGGTCTTGAGCTGAAAGTTAAACCTGTGTTTGTTGCATGCTGATCTAGGGCCACTTGTTTGTCTTTCTGTCCATCCAGGGTATTCCCAAGCTCTCCTCCAGAACCATATTTCAAGCACATCAGTTTTCTTCCTGTCAGCTTCCTTCACTGTCCGATTTTCACATCAATATATAGTGATTGAGAATACAACAGTATGGATGATGTTGCTCTCTCATGAACCATCCTTACACTTGATGACTTTGTATATAATCAGGCTTTTCTACTAGCTAGGTCTGCACTGTGGCCCATTTCTCCTCTTTCAGTCTTGGATTTAATCCAGGTCACAAGGCTTCTTTGTGGTCTCTGTGCATCATACATAAGGGCTCTGCACCTGTATGGAGCATGTTCTACAGCTAAGAGTTAGTTTGTGTGGGACTAACAAGCTCCCCTTCCTGTTCCCTGCATCCAAGGGAGGGGCTCAAGGCTTCTTTGGGAAAGCTGGAGGAGCTGGAAGAACTGGAAATTGCTACAAGTATCTAAAGCTAAGCTTTAGTTCCAGAACTCTAACTTAAAGTTTTACTTGGCTGAGATTTAGCTCCCTTTGCTTTGTTTTTGTTTCAGCGTCAACTGATGATTATTAACTGATGACTTAATAGATTATTTTGTTGTCTTTCTATTTAAGAGATTTGCATTAAAATTAAATTACAGAATATAAAATAATTAAAACAACTTCTATTAAAAATGCTAAACATAATAAAACAACTGACTCTAGTAAATATGTGTTAATTTTTTGTACCGTCTACTGGCCAAGTTATGAACTAAACCACAACAGCTGGTCCTTAACAACCCAATCATATGCCTTCAGATATCTGCAAGTAACCTCTTGCTTTAGTACTGAAAGGATGACAGTGTTAATTGCGGATGGGCCTCAGTTACAAAGTAAATTCCATTTCATGAAGGTCCTTAGCCTTCTTTTCACATGGGTGCTTAGCTCACCTGTCTGCTTAACATATTTGCCTTGAAGCTATGTCACTGGGGGCTGACATGTTTTGTCATCTGTGGCACTCCTTCAGTTTTGTAAAGCTGGCTGCCCTACCTTAATAGCTAGTTAAACCTATCTGAACCAAAGAAAGTATTTCATATCTCAGTCACCACCACCTGGAAGGCCCTCTCATGGGCCCAGTCCTTCAAGCATGCATGCTGGTATTCTGGCACAGGAAACTCCAAATCAGTGTGACTATTATAACAAATCACACAGCAAAATATTTACACTTATACTTTTCAGAAATCATGCAGCTGGCGACATGCTTCATAAGTAATTCCATAGTATTCCAATGCTAACAATTATACCTTATCACAGCTTGAGACAATTTGGTTTCCCATTGTAGTCTCTGATTCAGGATACAAGGGAAGACCCTACAGTGATTCTGGGGTAAACCTTCCCAGTCAGTCAATGACAGGGATTTTAGAAGAAGTCGTGATCTAATCTGTACACGCATACAGAGGTCAGTGTGCAGGTCACAAAGTGTATTGGAACCTTTACGTTATGTCAGGGGTCCTCAAACTTTCTCAATAGGGGGCCAGTTGAAAGGCGGTGACTACACGGGCGGGCCGGTGAAGGGGGGGGCTGGGCATCGTTGGGTACGCGCGAGGTGGCGTTGGCTGTGTGAAGTGGTGGCAGCTCGCTCGGAGATCTCACAGCAAGTCCAAAACCATCTTCGAGAGAGCGAGTGAGCAAGCAAGCCAGCGCCTCCAGCCTGCTCTGCAAGGCAGCGGTGAGCACGCGTGTGCGGAGGGGCAGGCGGCGGCTTGCTCGCTTGGAGATGGTTTTGAACTTGCTGGGAGATCTAACGAGTCCAAAACCATCTCTGAGTGAGCAAGCCACCACCTCTCGACCGTGCAGCAAGCACGCAAGTGGGTGGGGGGGGTGGCAGTGGCACAGGTCGGATGAATGGGTGTGGCGGACTGGATCCGTCCCGCGGGCTGTAGTTTGAGGACCCATGCATTATGTGAATTCAGGGCTATCAAATCTGGAATAAATTCAAGAGTCAATCCAAAGTAATTTTCCAGACGCAGAGATTTTCCATTAAAAGACTGCATCTTTAAAAACTCTGTACTAACTAGGCCCAAGAATAGGAAAGTTGAGGGTTAGTACTCCTCAACACCAAAGACATATAATCTGTAGCACACAAGTCTGTCAGTGAAAAGCATGACTAATTCTTAACATTGCTAAGACTGATGCTGCAGGTGGAGGGGGTGAGAGAGCGGGGAATAACTGGCATTGCAGCCGCGTTCCCCATAAGCTCACACTGATCTTGACATGCCACAAGCTTACCAGGCCCAGACTCTTCCAGCAACTGATGATCAAATTCTGGCTTTAAATTATAAGGCACAGTGCAACACTGAAGCTGGGCCCTGACACTATGCAGTTCACTGGGGATGGAATGCACTTGCAACATGTCCTTCATTGAAGAGCTTACTGTGCAGATAGTTACTTATGGTGATGGGCAGTCCTGCAGATAAACTGTTCCTGTTGTGTAAAGAACTTCAAATATCAAAACTGGCATTTCATATTTGGTCCTAAAATGGGCTGTGAGCTGGTGCAGTTGGTAGTCCTGGAAACCATAGCATGTGTCACTATTAAGATAATGAGAATGGGGTGTGGGATAAGATTTGAAAGGAGCTCTGTCTGGCTGTGTGGGATAAGATTTGAAAAGTCCTTTCAGTGAAGAAATTAAAAGTAATCTGTACAATGATTTAATGATTAATTTTTATTATTTTCTTAAGATAAACTGTATATGAAAAGACAAAGTATGTGTAACAAAGTGAAATAGAATAAAGGTGCCAAGGGATTTTAAACAAGTACAACCAATACATTCAAGCCCACAAATTTATTTATCTTTCTGTCATTCAGCACTCTAAGGAGTTCAGAAAAGAAGCAGTTATTCTGTACACCAACAGATTTCCCAGTTGCTTTAAATCAATTATAGATCCTCAACTACTTTTTAAAGAATTCCCTTTTACATCTTATTAATTGTACTGGGCATAATAGAATCTCCATTTGTCATTAAATTCTTCAACCAGTCTTCTATTTACATAATTAGTTATAATTTTGCCATCACCACATGTTTTACCAGCTTATTAATGATCAGTTTTTCTAGCTAAATGACATGGCATCTCCAAATGAAATGCTTCCTGTCTCAGATTCTTATCTTTTGCCAGGGATGGGGCACTGTAGTCCCTTTAGTCCTGGTTTCTTCCCATTATTGTTAAACAGTTAGCACTGCATCCTGTCCAGTCCTGCACATACTCTGTTGCTAATGGAAAGCAGCTAGCTGACTTTGCAAGCTGAATGTCTGCCCAGAGTTTGCTTGCTTAAAAACAGTAAGTTAGATTCAGAAAAGAAATGAGTGAACATAAAGGTGTCTTTATCCAGTTCTTCCAGTTGAGCCCCTCATGGCTCATCCCATGCTGCTTGGGAGGTAGCCTGAGTCTCAGTAGCTTGGAGAGAAGACACAGGACACAGTATGGGGGGTGGGGGTGGAAGTCCCATTGTTCAAGCATCTTTGTGCTGGTGGTTTTTTTTGGGGGGGGGGGAGTGCAGCCTCATTATACTATATGCTTATGTTCATTAATACAAAATCCACTATCTCTTGGTGCCTTTTCATGATTGGGATGTGGATTGGTTGTGAGGATATAACTGAGTTTATGCAAAAATCTGAAGATGTAGAGTAAGGTTAGGTGATAACATTTGTCTAATTTTCTGTACCAGATTTTCTGTTCAGTAAATGTATTGTTGCTGCTGTCTTATTAACTTGCAGAGTCTGCATGCTTATCTTCTTTGTTCTTGTTAAAATATGAGCTGGCATGTGTTAGACTGCATTAGCGTTCACTCCTAGGAACTTCAGTGGCTTCTAAATTTGGTATTGCTAAGCCGGTGCTCTGTTTGCTTGAATCAATTGGGGCTGCTATTTTTAGAAACAAAGGAGAATTGAAATAGCAACTTTCTTTCCATGTAATAGATCCCAAGAGGAATACTGATGCAAGTTCTCTGTCATTGCATATGCTCCCCCTCCCCAAAAGAACACAGACGAAAGGCAGCTGTCACAGCTCGCAGCAATATTAATCTTTAATCAATTGAGCACTTTCTGCATTCGGGGGGGGGGGGGGGGGGGATGGGTCATGAGTAGAACCTGCCTGGAATAAATGCTCTGTGGGTAAGGACAGAGAATAGATGGTGTAGCTAAAAATAGCACTTGCTTCAAGACATTTCCTCCAGCCAGTTTTTGATGCTTGATTTTGATAAGGTTGATTGGGCTGTTACTAAAAATAAGTTTCTAGTAGACTAAAACACTCAATAAAATGTTTTAACTAATCCAAGCTAAAATACTTTCATGATATAATCTTAGAAGAAAGTGTTGGTCAGAAGCCAGTCTTTATATAATCTTTTCAGTGAGACATTCCTTGATGCCAAGCAGGGTTAGTCTCTGCTCTTGCCAGATTTTATTCTTTGAAGGGACTAGAATGACTTCTGTTTAGCTTTCACAGTTTTATGTAGTGGAAACTTCAAGGTTTTCCACATCTTATGTTCATAATGATTGAGTATTACCATTTTTATTACGTGCTTCTCAGTGGATGACTTGTTTCATTGGCTTCTACGAAAAGCTGCATTTATTGCACCTGTGGAGTAACACAATAGTGTATTTATTATTTGTCAAAGAGAATATTCATTTCTTCTTCTTGATACAGTGTTAGACTTTTCTGTGCTTAGATTCTAAAGAGAGGTTCCTCTTCATAAGCATTCTGTGTGTGGGGGGGGGTGAGGGGGGGAAGGTCACCTTATTTGTGAACACCACACTATGACTTGTATGTGGAGGGGTAAGTAATCACTTGCTGTCAGATAAGCATACATTTACTAAAATAAAGGGGAAGATGAGGATAAGTCTGATAGTTTATGTTTTTCATGGTCACAGTGCATCACACACAGGTTTTTCACCTGTGCAAAGCTTAGATTTGTATTTTGTAGAACTGTGATGGTTAGGTGGGAAACCATTTCTACCTTTTGCACATGCCTAGTGGGTAGGACTCCCACCTTTTGCCTCAGTTTCTCATCAACTGCTACAGCAATGGTATCATCGAAAATTTTTCCTACTAAATTGTCATTTGTAGATGATTGAGTTGAATGTTTCCTGCACTTTGATTCTTTTCTCTTCCTGGTTTCTTTCCCCTGCTGTCTTTTAAATGGTTTTCATTTCTTTTTGTTCAGCATATTTTGCTGTTTATAAGGCCCTGAAGGACCCATTCTGCAAATGTGTGGATTGTGGGAGCAAATTGCCTCCACCTGATGGCTACAATTTCCGACTGATCTCTTGCTGTGAGGACTCCTTTGAAAATCATGTGCTTGTTGCCACAGTTTTACTCGATAGGCAAAGTGGAGACACTTTTCCTGCCTTCCGGTAGTACTGTGGGAGCAAGCATTATGGTGAGTCAGTCAGTTCTGATTGGCCAGAACTGTTGCTTAAAGAGGCCTCAGATTCGGGCAACAGGCTTGGGTCCTAAGCACTTGATTCCCTGCTAAGGTTAGGCTGGTCTGTCATGAAGGATAAATCCAGGTGCTCTTTAGATGTGAGTTCAAAAAAAAAATAAAAAAAAAAAAAAAAACTTACGTAGAGGGATGGGGATATGTACCCAGCTACACTCAAACATCTTCTGTTCCACATGATGACACAGATGTATTGTAGTGAGAACCTATACCTCCATTACTTCTCCTTTCCATTCCAGTCTCAGATAAGATGCACATTATGGCTCAACATCAGAGGCAGAAATAAGGGACTTGCTCCTAATGATGGTATCTTGTTAAGATCTACCAAGCATGATTCTATGCTGTGGGTCATTCTGCACTATTGCTCCTTCCCAAACTCTCAGGAAGGTTAACTAGATTCATACTGTCAAGAGGATCTGACCAATTTTATTCTAACAAAAGAGGGTGGCAATTGTCCTGGCAATATTCTCATTCACATTCTTGGTCTTGGGACAGATGACCACTGCAGAAAGGAGAATCTCCACTGAGATCATACAGAGAACAGCTCTAATTCTTTGAACCGTACTCACTCAGGCTTGACAAAATTTAACAGATCCAGGAGATTTCATGAATCAAGATTGGCAGCGTTCTCTGATGCACAGCTTCTTACAACTACCATGTCTTGGCCACTGGCAATGAATCTGAACATGTCGGTATTGCAAGTGCTGCTGATGCTATCTATAGTGCTTCCAGTGGTGGCTGTGGTTTCTGTTCAGCTCCCATCATTAATGCATAGAACACCATGGGAACTTCTACAGGTCCTTCCTTTGTAGTCTCACTGATATCAGTTCCTTTTCCTCAAATTGCCATTACTGTAATTTAAGTACTTGTTCCTCATAGTGTGACTGTTCCTGTGCTTCTACAACCACCAACACATTTGGATCAGGAGTCAGATGACTTTATCAGCCAGATTTGTCTGAATCAAAGATGGCCCCATCTTCAGCTTAGTCTACAGATCAAAGAACAGACAACCATTTACCTCCATCCATAACAGAAGATATTTGTTCTTATGTTGAACAGTTTGTATGGTTATATCTTTAGGACTAGTGATTAAGTGTTTTCATACCTTCATGGATGATCCTATGATGGATTTCTTCCAGTCTGATTTTATTGCACTTTATTAGACTTGCCTTACTTTCCAGAACATCCTGAAAAAAGCTTTTTGTGTCCCCTTAAACATCCCGGAGCATAGAACATTGGAATAATGAACTCCGGTTATAGGAAGTCAGATTCCAGCTGAACAGGAAAAACTTCCTGACTACCAGAGCAATACAGCAATGGAACCAATTACCTAGGGAGGTTGTAGGCCTGGATTCATGGATTCATTCAAGATTTTTAATTTAATTTAAACAAACATTTGTATCCTGTCCTTCCGACGAACAGCTCAGGACAGCTTACAACTGTTTAAAATATTACAATACTGCAATAATAAAACAGCATATATTAAAACAATATAAAACAGGACATCACAAAACTAGGGGAAAGAGAGAAGGAGGAAAGGAATAGAAAATGTGACACTGGAAAAAAGGTCTTAAAACATCTAAAAACCTTAATTATTAAAATGATGGTTGAATAAAAAGTCTTTACCTGGCACCGGAAAGAGTATAAAGTTGGGGCCAGGCAGACTTCTCTGGGGAGCGCATTATTAGTCCTTTCCAACTCCACTGTTCTATGATCTAAGAGGGTTGGAAAAACTGGACTGTGACCAATCTGATGGTTGCACTTTTCTTTTTCAACACCCTGCACCAACATCCGTTATCATTTCATTGGGCCATAATAGGTCCTCAAAACACTCTTAGCTTGAACTGATCAAGAAGGTTCTAAAGCTGGATATTATGAATCATCAGATTGACTCTACAGCTTCATTAGTTTTTTGTATTGTGAATTATCAAGCCTGCATGGCTCAGCACCAGCCTTGTGGCTTTTTGGGTTTGTTCTGTTCTTCTCTGCTTTTCGTTTCCTTTTTTAAGCAAAAGAGTGCTTTCTTCTAAGAATACTTGCTAGAAAACAAGAGACAGAGATTGCAGAGCACTTTAAGAAAGAGGATATTAGTCTAGCAAAGCAGCAGGCTAATAATGTCAAACATATGGTAGAATGTGGAGCCAAGACCATAACGAGCGATAACACTTTATGCTGCTACACATGGCTGCATTCTGCAGGGCTTACCAAAGAAGGTGGATTACATAGTGAGGACCTGATGTTTGACAACTTGAGTTTATTCAGTTGGATGATCTGCTAAACCATGTACATAAGATCAAAACCTCAGTGAAAAAGATGAGTGTCGATGTAGTCAAGCAGCCTTACTGTCCATGTTCGAGGCTATGGAATAGGTTACAATGACAAGGAGGACATAGGATAGCATAAACTTTTGGAACTTGAAGACACACTTAACTTCTCTTTTCTTCCCACTCCTTTCCATTTTGTAGTTATTACGGGAGCTACTGATGGAATTGGAAAGGCATATGCAGAAGAGGTAAGTCTTCAGCTTGTTCATATTTCCCTCATTAATATTTATTTCTATCTAACTGCGGCTCTGGTATGAACATTAAATGACTTCACCTTTGCAAACAATGATGTCAAAAGAAATTTGTCGTTCATGTGTAGCTTAATTTGAATTGCCACAGTGTATGTTAAGTAGCCCACAAATCGACATGTGTATGTTCTTAACTAGCTTTAAGAAATCGAATGAAAGACATAGGATCCAACATACAAATATTTGCTGTGCTTAGAAAGGCCAACCTCTGAAAACTGTTAAAGGCACTTGTTCTAAACCCATATTCAAAATGGCTATATGTAGTGGTCTTAGTTTGTGTATGTATTATGTATATATTCTATAGATTGATTGGTCCGTGTGAGCATTGGAGATCATTCTTACCATGTATAAATTATCTGTAATCTGAACAGGTATTAGCATTACATGTAATCAGATTTATTTTCAGCAGATCAGTATACAATCAGCAGATTGTATAACTGAAGTTTCCTTTTTTAAAAAAAAAATCACTTTATACCTGTGTGTCAACATGTTACGCTATAAGACATTGTACACTCTCATATATATTGATGTATACCTTTGTGTACACACTTTTACTTTTTCACTATCTGAAAAAAAAAAGAAACAACAACTTACAAAACAAGCTACATCTCCTGAAATCTCCTTTTCTACACAACTATTAAATGTTCAGGAGTCCTTTCCTCTTTTACATCTGGCTGCCCTAAGCATGAACATTAGTTGAGAAATCTCAATTTTCTTTTTTTTATTCTGACTATCAGTTTGCCAATACCCTGATCCTTGTCTCCTGTTGTTTTGAGGGTAGGTATGTTTCAAACAATACTTTTTATTTCTTCTTTTCATCCATAGTGTGACAAGCAGAAGTAATTGATAACAATCTTGATGCAATTAAGTATACACTGTAAGAGTGAAAAAGCTTAGCTTATTGAGACATGTTAATAATGTACTCAACTAGCCATTCATTTTCATTCATGGAATTTTTTATATTCAGTGATAGAAATTGCTTACATCGACAAAAATCTACCAGATTACATAATAAAACCACAATAAATAGCATATAAAAGCTTTAAAGGAATTGGTTAGGTTTCCATGCCCGAACAATCTGTTCTGGATAGTCATCCTTACAGCATGTTTCTTGTTCTAGAGGTTGTTCATTCCATGACAATGCAGTCGGTGGGGGGGGGGGTGCCCACCAAAACCACTGAGCGCAGGCACTGTGCAGGTTCAGAGCTCGTATGTAAGAATGCACAGAGGACCACTCAAAGAATGTCAGTTACAGGTCATCAATCTTACTTTCCAGAGTAACTGAATAGTGCAGAAAATGTGGAGGGCATTCAGAAATGTCAGTTCAACATTTAAAATCAAGAAGATTACATTGCAAAGTAGAAAACATTGTCCCCTATGCATTCTTTTTTTTTTTTGGTTCACCTACTCCCCCTGCCCCTTTTATTGCTTTTCAGTTAACTCAGCAATTAAACAGTGGGATCTGTGTGCAAATTAGACTGTATGCAGTCTTTCCTAGTCAATTTACATGTGTGTTATCTCCTTCACTTTGAGAGCTGAAACATATAAGTAAATTGACAAAGTAATATATACATATATTGGACAGCCATTAGAAGGAACTTGCAAAAGACTGAAAAGATAATAGTTAATTCATTTTATCTTATATGCAATGAGGCTGTGGATTCAAACTCATATTCCAAGAGAGGAAGAATACTTTGGTTCTTGTCCAGTGGTTGCATTTTTGTATACATAAATAAATGCTTTACTGCCATAGAATTGTAACTGACTCTCTTGGATTTTCCCCCTCAGTTAGCAAGACGTGGAATGAAAGTGGTCCTTATCAGCAGATCTCAGGAAAAACTGCATCAAGTTGCCAATGAAATAAGTGAGTAGTGTCCTTATTTTTTATTATTTATATTCTCCTTTAAAGCAAAGTAGCTACAGTGACCAGCTTCAATAGTAATCTAAACATTAATCTTACATAATATAACTTCAATGCTTATAAGTAACTCACAATCTCAAGTTGCACTAGCTTTAGCGTTCTTCAAAATAATTAATGTAATATTGTTGGGGAAACAGTGCACATCAATTATGTCTTGCTGGTGTCTTTTTATGAAAATAGCAAATAGTCCCCCCCCCCTTTACTGTAACGAAGGTACCATGAGATGAATATTTATTTGCTCCAGAAATCGCCCCGAGGCTTTGTTGCGATGGGTGCGGCATAGAAATGTTTTAAATAAATAAATAAATAAATCTTGTCTAAGACTTTGGTTTTTGCATCTCTCACTTGAAGTTATACTCTCATAAAAGGAGCATATAAAGTATTAGATCTATCTTATTAAAGCTACATCATTTTGTAGGCAGACATTCTGATATACTGTCCCTTTTCATATTTTTCTTCTGCTTTGTCTGTTTTCTGCCCTTAACCTCCTATTGTTAACACAAATGACAAGTCACAAACAAGATTGAGCCTTTCTCACCTGAACTCAGCAAACAAATAAGATACACTTTAGATAAGAAGTTTGAAAGAAGAATGATTGGGTGGTAAAGACAATATTGTTAATATTTACTGCTTATGATACAAATGAGTGAGGAGAATAGGAAATACTTTGAGAAGTGAAGCCCGAAGATGACAAAGGTTTAGGAGGGGAATGAAGTTCTAACTTAGAATTAAACTTCCTATTTGGAGAACTTAAATGAAATCTTATACAGCAGAGCAGACAAGAAAATGAAATAGTTCTATTTCTCCCAAGTCATAGCTGGGAATTTTGGTAAAAATAATAGTTAAAGGTTGCTGAGCTTAAATATCTTTATTGAAGAATCACATATAACTATCTGTGTAAGAATCATATAAATGTTAGAACTCAGAGCCTACAGGATGAATACATCTGTTCTTGTTCTGTATGCTCTAGTACTTTTGGAATAGGTCAGAAATATGTAGGTAAGACATTTTACTCTTCTTTAAGGAAGGCATGCTTCTGAAACAATTCTTAGGGATTATTGAATTGTTGATCTGTTGTCAGCTACATAGAAAAATCAGAAAACTCTTAGGCAAGGGTTAATTTATGACAACCATGTCAGTTTGTTGAATGCTGTTTAGTTACACTGCAGCTAATGTAGGTTTCTGCTCTTAGATGCACACCTTAGCCTGGTGAGGGGGTTTAAGAATGTCAGAGAAGCCAAAAACAATGACAGCAGGAGAGCAGACACTTTCACTAGATTGGTATGGTCAAGGTTGTGATATTAGATTAAGATTCATCACCCTCTTTAGGCTTAATGGTCAGGGCAGCAGAAGAGAATGGATTTCTCTAAGGGGTGAAAGCAGGTGGAGAAACTCCTGTAAACTCCAGCTAGAAGGGAGCAGTTGTAGTTGAAGCTGACATTGGTGGAAGATATTTCAAAGACCACAGTAGTGATGCTCAAACTAACACTGGTTAATATCACACACAGAAGGCAGTGGTAAACCACTTCTGAATGCTTTTTACTTTGAAAACACTACAATGAAACCATCCAAAATGAAACAAGAGATTGTGCCAGAAGGTTAGACTCCCAGGTCAGAAGGCACTCAGCCAATTACTGGGGTAGAGCAGAGGACAAGTATGAATAGTACTGTTGCTAATGGCACAATTAGATCAAAACTGAACTGAAGTTTAGTGGCTGACGGGCACAAATGGAAAAGCTGATGGTGCACATCACATACAGTTGGAATGTGGAATGTGAGAATTATGAATCAAGGCAAACTGGAAACTATAAAGCAAGAAATGGAACAGTGAAATATCACACTATTTAATGTGAGTGAAGTAAGTGCACTGTAATGGGGTATTTTCAGTCAAAGTATTTTACTCTGGAAATTACAGACTCAGACCAGAGTGGCTCCAATGCTGAGAAAAGATGCAGCACAAGCAGTAAGGGGCTATAATGCAAAGGCTGACTGAATCGTATCAATCAGAATTTGTGGAAGACCTATCAGCATAACTCTCCTTCAAGTGTATACTCCAACAACAGATGCTGAAGAAGAAATCAAGAATTGTTAAAACTGCAGAACAATTTTATCTCAACTCTAATGTTCAAACTCTGGAGCATTCGAAGTTAGAGTCATTCAAATTACGATGTACCATTGTATATTTTTTTAAAAGCCTAGATGGCCAGTGGAAGAAACTTTCACAATTGCTAAGGATAGGCACAAAGCAAAAGATGGCAGAGATAGGGTCAGAATCCTAAAAGCAACTTTTCAGCAACTATCATGTAGAGACAAAAATAGGTATTACAATGGTCAATGCAAAGGAACAGAAAAGAACAAAGGAGGGAACATAACAGTTCCAGAAGGTCCAAGAAATCAAAGGGAAATTCAAAATCAGATTAGGAATGCTAAAAGACCAACATGGGGGTCATACTATCTGACCAGAGAGAAGATGAGAGCAGTATACATGGCAGAACTATACAGAAGAGAAAAAAGGATGACATGCTTCTTTAAAGAGGAATCCTATGAGGAACAGCCTGCAATATTGGAAAGCAAAGCAAAAACTACTGTGAAAGCACTTGGAAGGGAAGGAATCTAGAGTAGACAGAGTACCAATAGAACTCTGCAAAGCTGCAGAGATTGAATGCCAGCAAATATGCCAGCAAATATGGAAAACAGAATAATGACTCATAGACTGGAAATGTTCGATATGCATTCCAGTTTCCAAAGAAGTAGATCCTATAGAATGCAACAGCTGAAGGACTATTGCACTAACTTCCTATGCAAGCAAGGCTGTGCACAGGGTATGGCAACAAAAAATAGTAACATTTGTGAAACAAGAAATGCCTGACATTTAAGCTGTATGCTGAAAAAGAAGAGGCACACAAGTTATTGCAAATGTTTGTTGGCTACTGGGATGCACCAGAGAATTTCAGAAAGATCAGTTTATGGAGTACATCAAAGCCTTTGACTGTGTGGCTGATGAGGAGCTATGGATGGTCCTAAAAGAAATGGCTGTACCTCAGTATATGATTGTCCTGATTCATAACCTGTATTGTGGACAAGAAGCTACCATGAGAGCAGAATATGGAGAAACAGAATGGTTTCCTATAGGCAAAGGTGTCAGATAAGTGTGTATTTTATTTCCCCATACATTCATTCTGTATGTAGAACATATAAACTGGAATAGAATCAGAGGAAAGAGTGAAAATTGGCAGAACACCAATTTAAGATATGTGTATGATAACATATTATTGGCAGAAAGCAGCAATGACTTGAAATGGCTTCTGATGAAAGTGGAAGAAGAAAGTCCAGAAGCAGGACTGCCATTGAACATTAATAGAACAAAAATCATGACTATAGGATAGTTACAGACCTTTACTCTCAACAATGAAGAAATTGACATTATGAAAGAATCTGAATACCTTGCCTTAGTCAAAAGTTCAAAGGGAGCCTACAGTCAAGAAATGTGAAGAAGGCAGAGACTTGGAAAGGCATCAGTGAAAGAACTAGAAAAAGTCCATCAGGTTGAAGTTTTCCTGGTAACCCAGACCAGGATCATTCATACTGTTGTATTTCCAATAAGTATGTAGGGATGTAAAAGCTGGACAGTGAAGAAAGCTGACAAGAAAAAAATGGATGCATTTGAAAAACGGTCCTGGAGGAGAGCTTTGCAAAGACTCTGGGCCAGCAGAAAAATGAACAAGTGGGTCTCAGATCAAATCAAGTGAGATGCAAAAATAACAAAACTGAGGCTGTTGTACTTTGGGAGAAGAGAGTTATACTAAGGAAAGTCAGAGGCAGAAGAGAAGGACCAAAGATGAGATGGCTAGATTCCATAAAGGAAACCACAGCCTTATGTTTGCAAGAGCTGAGCATGGCTGTCAAGGGAGAATATTCATTCATAGGGTTGCTATAAGTTGGAGATGACTTGACATACTTTAACAATAACAGTGTAGGTGCAACATATTCCATACATATGTAAGGATTAGCAACTTTGAAAGCACTTTAAAAAACACGTAGTAAGGCTTTCAAAGACTGATGCAGTGCCTTGAGCTTTGCCTGATGTGGCTGTTTCTCTTTAAGGTTTATTTATTTGGAACTCTTATATGCCACCCCCTTCGCATAAGCTTTGGGGCAGCTTCCGACAAATAAATATCAGTACAAATACTTAAAAACTGGAAACATCCTGGCAAATAATATAAAACCAATAAATAACCAGCAATTAATTAAAATAACGTTTAAATAAAAAGGTATTGGCCTGGTGCCGAAAAACAGATAATGACGGCGCCAGGCGGACCTCTGGGGAGCACATTCCATAAGTGGGGCGCCACTGCAGAGAAGGCCCTCCTCCGGGTACACCCTCCTAATATCATTCACAGAGGGTTCCTGGAGAATGGCCTCTGCCGCCCGATCTCAAGGGGTGGGAGGGCAGATATGGACGCGGGCGCTCCTTTAGATAAGGTTCCCATTCAAGTAGTTTGCCTTGGGCCTCTTTTTTCCTAAAGTTGTAGTAAACATGTAAATTGTTCAAAACAATATTTTTAATTAAGCTTGACTGATATCCAAGAATGAAGAAAACAGTACTTTGTGGGAGTGACACAAGGAAGAATAATTATTCAGCTCATTTTTAAATAGCTACTTTAAATTGGGGTAAATAACAATCTCAGAAAGGTAGATTGAAATTATGTATGTGTGTGAGATATTCACACACATGTCATGGGGGTGTTGGTGGTTTGAATACAGAGGCACCCCTTTCTTAAAAGGAAGTGTTCCTTCTGTTCTCAGAAGAAATTTTGATCCTGGGAAGGTTCCAATTGACAAAAGGTGATTGAGGTGATTTTTTTAAAAATGCATCTAAATCCCTTTGTTTAGTTAGCACATTCTAGTTGTACTTTTTGGAATAAACAACCCCTTGAATTTGGACCACTTTTCAAATTTCACATCTATTTATATGTGTGAATCCCTTAGTTTTCTCCCTATAAATAAAGATAACATGCTTTAAGTACAATCTGTTCAGATGACAGTAATGCATTCTACCTGGGGCTGTGTTTGAAAATTGCTAGAAAACTTCAGCAGGCCCAGAATGCTTCAGGCAGATTATTGATTGCAACCACTTATAGGAAGCATATGACTCTTGTGTGAAAGAAATTCCATGGGCTATCTGACCATTTCGAGGCACAGTTAAAGTACAGGTTATAAGCCTTACATGACTTGAGATCTGGCTGTTTGAAAGACTGCATTTTTCCATACAAGTCTTCCCATGTTTTAAGAACCTTGGTAGAAACATGAGAGAGGTTGCACTCTCCAGTGTTGTCATTTTGTAGGCAGGCAAATACAGGCTTTTGCATATGTATTGGTTTGAGCTAAAATAAGTTTTAATTTAATGGGAATTATTATTTCTTTGTGTTTTAATGTTTCACATACACCTTTATTATCTAATCTGTAATTTATTGTTAACCATGGGAAAGCTGGGTTAAAAATTTAAAAAATAGGTTGGTTACTATAGAAGTACAGTAAAGATGAAATACAATTTTAAGAAGCTAAACTGGGGGCAAACTTCAGTTTCCCCTGGAATGTAGTGCACAGGGTACTAAAGACAGAAATATTGTGATAGAGAATACTGGCTAGTTAATGACAGGTAAAGTTTACTTCCAAGATAATGTAATCAGGAATTTATTTGGTATAATCCGGGACTACCAGGCTACATGTTTACTTTGTAGGAACAAGTAGTTTGCCAGTTTTAATAAAATTGTATATAAAGAATAATAATAAGATTGTGAGAGGGAGGATTATCTAAGCTGCCTTGAGATCCTTGGAATGAAAAAGGAGGTATATAACTATAAGAAAGAAAGATATAATTCATAAGACTGCAATGAAAGCTTTTAATATACAGTGGTACCTCATCTCATGCATGCCTCAGTTCACAATCAAATTGGATTGCGATGTGGTTTACCTGGATTTCAGCAAGGCCTTTGACAAAGTGCCCCATGATATCCTTGTTGAGAAACTGAGGAGTTTTGGGATACACCAAAGCACTGTCCGGTGGATTAGGGCATGGTTGACTGACTGAAAGCAGAGGGTAACCATTAGTGGGGAATTGTTGGGATGATGGCCAGTGACAAGTGGGGTCCCCCAGGGCTCTGTCCTGGGGCCTGTCCAGTTTAATCTTTTCATAAATGACATGGAAGAAGGGGTGAACAGTCTGCTGATCAAATTCGCAGATGATACTAAAACTGGAGCAGTGGCCACAACTGAGGAGCAGATCCAAAAGGATCTGGACAGACTATGGAAGTGGGCAGGAGACAACAGGATGGCGTTCAATGTGGATAAGTGCAAGGTCTTGCACTTGGGGCATAGGAATAGCTGTCATAAGTACAGGTTAGGTGACAAGTGGCTGGAGAGCAGCACTTGTGAAAGGGACCTCGGGGTACTGGTTGACTGCAGGCTAAACATGAGTCAGCAGTGTGATGCGGTGGTCAAGAGAGCGAATGCCACCCTTGGTTGCATAGCCAGAAGTGTGGCTTCTAGATCAAGAGAGGTATTACTACCACTTTATATGACTGGTGCGCCCGCAACTGGAGTATTGTGCTCAGTTTTGGGCCCCTCGTTACAGAAAGGATATAGCCAGGTTAGAGTCAGTGCATCGTAGGGCCACAAGGTTGGTGGCCGGTTTGCAGGGGATGGGGTATGAGGCGAGACTGAGGGAACTGGGTCTCTTCAGCCTGGAGAAGAGGAGACTCAGAGGGGATCTGTTGGTATGTGAGGGGATGTCACACGGAGATGGGTAGAGACCTGTTCTCCCCTGCAGAGGAAGGCAGGACGCGCTCCAACAGAGCAAAGCTCAGGGAACCAAGGTTCCATTTAGATGCCAGGAAGCACTTCCTGACATTTAGGACCCCGAGGGTGTGGAATGGGCTTCCACGGGAGGTGGTTGAGGCCCCATCGGTGAGGGTGTTCAAAGATAGGCTGGACATGCACATGGTGGGCATGTCGTGAGCGGAGCTGGCTGGAGCCGGGGGTCAGACTAGATGGCCCGGGAGACCTTCTGACTCGCTCTGTTTCTGTGTTTCATATTGCTACTATACAGGTACGTTAACACAAGGTCTAGTGATAGTCCCTAACTTGAATTGTTTTAAAAGAGAATTAGAAAAATGCATGGGGAATAAGGCTATCAGTCACTAATAGACATGATGGCTATATGTTACCTCTGATATCAGAGACTATATTCCCTTGTATGCCCCTTGATTGGAGAATAAATTGGAGGATGCAGTTGCACTCATGTTCTTCTTCTGGGTGCCCCATAGCACCATCTAGCTGGTCACTGTCTATATAATAGTGGACTGGATAATTGTTGGGAGTGAGAAAGACGGCTGCTTTGGGCACTCATTCTCCAAGATGGCTGCTGACGGGTCTCCAGAAGAAGAATGGGGAGAGATGCAGGAGGGAACCTGGGTATATTGGGCCATCCTGAGACTCTCAGGTGAGAGAAGTGGAGACACTTCTCTCAAAGCCAGACTCCCCAGGTGGGCAGACAGTTTCTGGGAATAACCAAGATGCACAGTTGGAAGGAGGGGACTTAGAGCAGGGGAGTTTCTCAGACACAGGGCAGCCTGGTTCTTGATCCCATGATACATTGTCAGCAGAGGAGAGTGGCCCAATTAGAGGATCAGCATGTAGAGAGGAGGTGAGGTCATTTTCAGAAGACCCCTTTCAAAGGAATGGTGCCCAGGAATGCTCATAAGAATTCCTTGAGGAGAATACTAGATCGGGTTCAACAAGCAGCTCTGTGCCTGCTCAGAGTTTCATTCTGGGTGTTTTATGCTTTTGGTCACTAAAGAACATTTTGCAAGGAAATGTTTTGAATGTGTGAAGGAAGAACCTCAGCTCCCAACAATAGATCTTTGGTCTGATCCAGCAGAGTTACTCTTTTGTTCTTACTCCCTTTTGTGCTCATTTTGACATTCTTAGTAAGTGTTAGCAAATAGGTACAATTTTGTTACATAACTTCCTTTGAAATTTTATTTTAAAGATAACTTAATCTAGCTACTAATTGCCCTTTTCAAAAACTAATTCTACAAATAATGATTTTGAAGTGCAGCATTCAAGTCATAAGCATCTAGCTTCCAACCAGCTTTGCAATCCACTAGACTATATATATGGTGCAATCCTTGCAGGAACCTCTGGGCAGGTGTCTGCCTTTCAACAAGACTAAAAATAGCATTCATTATCATAAGCATGAGGAACACACGCAGATATGAGCAGCATCATGACAACCTTGTGGGAAAACTTTGAAGTGAACATAGTATCTTTCCTCTTGGTGTCAAATAATTCAAACTAATGCAAGTTACTTCAGTGAAATTTTTTTTTTCACCTATCAAAATCCATTTACAATAAAAGAAATTCCATATAACTGTTTTGAAATGGATAGAAGGGGAAATGATTCCTGTCTTTCCTTTTAAATGGAATTAAGATAGTTTTGTTGTATTATACCTGACAGGATAGAACATGAAAAATATATATCCTACATTTTATAAACCCTTTTTATCTAGGAAGGTGGTTTCTTTCTATATCTGAAGGTATGGACTATATCACAACTCTATGCTCTTCATCTTGCCAGAGTGATTTGGGAGGGTAAAGAGATTCCTCTACAGTTATGTATGGAATAAATAGTGTTGCAGTATTCATAAAAATAAAATCAGGTTTTAGTTTACATAAGAAACCTGTGGTGGATGGAAATGCATGTGAATACACAAGGGAACAAGAAGAGTTTAATGCTACCTGGATAGAGTCTGCATGGCAAAAGGTTGTGCATGAAAGAGCCCCCTTTTAAAAGTGGGGGGTCATTGATCTTTCATTCTTGTGCAACAATGCATTTGCTATTCTTTTCAAAACAGCCACTGATTTTTGCTGCGTAAGAACAAAAGAAAAGCCATGCTGGATCAAACTGAAAGTCCATCTAGTCCATCACTCTGTACATATGATGGCAAACTAGCTTCCCCAAGAACCTTCAAGCAGGATGGGTGCAAGACCTTCCCCTGCCCAAGTACCTCAGTAACTGGTGTATGCAGGCATGCCACCTCTGGTGGAAGAGGTAGAATACAGCCAGAAAAGCTCATAGCTACTGATAGTCTTCTCCCTCATGAATCTGCCGAATTTAAGCCACCCAGATTGGTGGTCATCCCTACGTCCTGTGGCAGCAAATTCCATAGTTTAACTACATGGTGTGTGAAGAAGTAATCTTATCTGTCCTAAACCTCCCACCATTCAGCTTCTTGGGATGACCTGGGTTCAAGTGTTATTCTCCCTTGCTACTTGTCTCCGCATTATTTTAAACACCTCTATCATGTCTCCCCTTACTCATCTTTTTTCTAAGCTGAACAGTCCCAGTTGTTGTAGCAGCTTCTCATAGGGGATCTGCTCCAATCCTCTGATCACTTTTTTGCTCTTCTGTGCACCTTTTCCAGTCATCAATGCCCTTTTTCAGGTAAGATGACCAGAATGTGCACAAGACTGTACATTGTATCAATTAATTTCACACACTATGGAATTACAATTTCCTTTAGCGAAGGAAATCATGTTACCTTTCCTTACTGTTCTGTCCTACAAGACTATTCCTTCCAGCAACTCTATGGATAGTAAGCACTTTTGTAACTATTCCTGCCTGCCCCTGTCAAAAGATGCAAAATGCTCCAAATTATCGAAGTCATTAGTTAAAACCTGGCTTTCCTGGGGTGGGAGACTTTCCCAGAGAAAAACAAATTTGGGAGAAAATTAAAAGATGCTTTCCCCCTTCACCCCCTTTTTTGGTGCTCACATAATTTTGTTACTTTAGGAATTTGTATAGGCTTTGTTAATAGCCAATTTAAAACTAACCTCTGCAATTTTGTGTTCTTGTCAATAAATATACTTTTAACATTAAAATAGCAAATGTGATAATTTTTAATCAAAAAATCAAGCTAGACATAATATGTTCGTTCCAGAGTAACTTCAAGTAGTTACTGAAGTATCTGGGTCATACTAGATAAGAAGCAGGACAAAGTGTGGGCTGAAGGAGACTGGAATGCTGCAGTTCTTCCTGTTTGAAGACTTGATTGGTGTGAAGTACAGGAAAATCTGGTTTGATGCCAGAGGTCTTGATCCTTCTGGCTTCCATATATATGACACCCAAATCAGTCAGGCTACTTCTTGTAGCTAGTACCATGGTTACAATCTTCAGAAGTAATTTCCCTATAGCAAAAGTTATACGCACATGTCTTAAATCAAGAAATACTTCAAGGTTAATAACTACAACCATGTCAGAGATCAGCTGAACAATAGTGTCTCAAGTGAGGATCTTTGCAATGCAGAATACAAGGCATAGTCAAAGCTCACAATACATCTAGGCAAGGTAACATTCCAAGAAATTTAAGACATGGCTCAAGAGCAAGTTACATAATAGAACACACACACTGGGAGAAAGAAGATCAGTCCAACAGTAGAGTCTTAATTGGAATCTTTATGGGATGCACAACAGATCAAAGATCATGGTAAATCCAAGCTAGAAAGATTAAGCTGGAGATATTTCTTTCTGCCTCTCTTGTCCAGCTCATGCAGGTTAAGTTCAGGTTTCAAAGTAACAGGAAGATAGAAGTCTTTAACAGTAAATAAATTCTCTTTTAGGGCCTCTATACTACATCCTAGACTGGTTTTAAAAAATCTAGGGGTTGGAATGTCCTAAGACATTTAAAAATGCTTGAGTCCAAACAAAGAAGTGAAGATGTTTTTTCTAGAATAATTATTATTACATTACATTTTTATAATGCCCAGAGCCAAAACTCCCTGGGCGGTTCACAACATTGAAGTTGCCCATCCATATCGCAATCAGGTCCTACCTGCTTGGCTTCCAAGATTAGGCACGATTAAGCACTTTAGGCTATGAAGAAGTTATATGGAATTATATTCCATGGAAGGTTCTTAATGATACAAGATTAAAACAAACAAGGATACAGTTCTGATGTAGAGTCTAGGTGACGAGTGCTGTGAGCTGTTTAGACGGTGGAAACTCCAAACAGGAAAGATTTTGCACTGTAAAGATGAGAGTGTTCCTAATGAAGGCCCTGGTTTAAATGCTAGGGTAGTGCTATTAAAGCTCTCTTTCTGAGTATCTAACTTATAGGAGACCCTAGCCTGTAAATCAGATATACATAGAAGAAAGAAGGCATTTCTGTAGTGGTTTCTGTTTTTTACATTCCCCAAAAACAGATTTGAAAACAGCTTCCTTTCCTGAAGCCTTATTGGTTCTCAGAGAAAGGCTATCCACTTTCTTAGCTGTAGCTATGTTGTTCAAGGTCAAAATTTGCAGCTGGACAGGAGTGTTCTACCTCCCTGGCATTTTCCCCTTTGAAGAAACCAGGCAGAAATGCTGTCACCATTCTGACATTCCCTCTCCTGCTCAGGCCCAAATAAGCCTCCCCTCCTTGAAATTAGATGGAAAACTAAGTAAATATTAACTTTTAGGCTTATAGCTTTTCATGGTTTGACTGGGTCTCCAATCAACCTATTTCAGATCTGAATCCTTGGCTCTACAGCATACCTTGGCTCGGGATTTTTTTTTTCTTCTTGCAGTACTCTTGTAATTTTCCTGGCCAAACAATAGATAAATCATGCATTAATAAATGGCAGAAATGTTTTTGCAGTTCATATACCCTTTCCCCCTCAAAATCTTCTATTCTTTCTAGTAAAAGTAATCCAAGTCTTCATAATGAATAAATGCCAAAGCTTGGAAGTAATGCTCATTGATACATTTTTCTGCTAAGACACTGACTGCAAGGTTCAGTTGTGAGTGTGTAGCAATAGAGCAGATATAGCTAAAAATAGCAGGCCTCCACCTCCCTTTACAGAGATGTTGAACTTGATTTCCTTCTGACGTGATCACAAGACCACTGCTGCAGTAGGGACTTAATGCTATTTACGTCGTTATTTTGCATAGCAGCATATCCCTGGGGATTTTTAAACAATGCAGCTGTTTCTGAAAGATGAAGTAGGAGGAAAATTCTTGCATCTGCTATTAGGAAGAAGGGAAGGAAGAAGTAACTGAATACAATTAGGTTTACAATTATACATAAATGGATAAGCAATCTTTATGAGGAGCCAGGTTAGAGAAACCTAGAAATATGTCTACTTTTGTGAATAGTATTTTCTTATGAACTGATTACTAATTATACCTCACTGGAAATATTTGTGCCTTCCAGCTTCTATTTATACATTTGTCCTGAATAATATATATTGTGCAGAACAGTTGTATTCTCATTTTCAGGTACTACTGATTGTATTCAACAGTTGCATGCCCAGATCTTTCATTTTTCTGACTCCCTCTAAAAAGTCTGTGGAAAACTGGGCGCCACTCTTGTACCGTATGAGCTGAATTTTGAGGAGTAGGAGGGGGAAGGTAAGGTGGTCAAACAACTATGACAACTTTGAAGGCAAAAAGACAAGAATATTAGGCAGGGGTTTTTGGAGTGGTATTACATAGTCAGCACAATGAGAGGTGAATCATTTTGGCAGCAGAGGTCTAGATAGATGTGAAAGAACTGAGGAGATAGTGAAAAATTTGCACTAATCAAATTGGAGGATGACGAGAGTGTTAATCATCTGAACGTATGTTAGAGTGTTCTAACCCTCAAAAGTTTGTCACCAGATATTTGTTAACCTGTTGCAACAATAAATACATTGTGTAGCAGCTGAAATAATGGCATAGAGTTCTAGAATATGAAGCATAGGTTTTGCTCTTTTTGAAGTTGGCTTGATTCAAACAAACCGCAGGTAAGGTTTACCAGAGTTTATCAGGTTCAGATGGCATAGCAGCTTGTGGCTAACCAGAAGTAGAAGCTAAAATGTCTGAACCTTTTCTCACAGCAGTGCAAGAGGCACGAAATTATGCACAGTCTTGAAATGCTAAACTTTAGTTTAGAAGTGCATTCAATTTGTTTTTGTAATATCAATAAAGGGGGGATTAAACAAACCTGGGGATGGGTGGAGTATGGGAAACTACGAAAGGAATCAGTAGTAAAACTAGATGGTGATGCTTTGTGTGAAAAGTTTAAGAGGAAGGCTTAAAAGGAAATACAATTGTAGTCTTGAATAACAAAGCTTGATAATGTAGTGAGGCATCCAGTCAGAAAACTTGCAGTCTTGTACAGGAGAGGATGGAGGGAGAAAGATCTTGAATAGGAGTAGAACTGTTTTAAGAGTATATTGCGGGACTGAAAGCCACAACATTTGATGAGATAATTCAGTGCATGTAGAGATAATACTAGCAGGAATCTAAGATCAGTTTTCTTGAGAGGCATCCAGTGGAGACAGAAAGAAAGCAAAGAATTCCTGTAGTAGATGGTTAACAATGATTTGGGAAGGAAGAGAACTCAGTGAGCACAATTTCTCCATGGCCTAAAACATGGCCTAAGCTCCAAGGGCAGCTTAGTTTTTTTTAGTTGGTTCAATCTCATTGTGTTTTGGGTTGGCTAGATTATTCACTTGAGAGATTTAGAAGGGGGTTAACTTGTGTGACTGCAGTTGTGTCAAATTCTTCAATTTGTGAAGTGGGAATAATTGTTTTTCCACACATGACATGTTAACTATAAAGCTCCATAGGCAGTTTTCCAAGGCCTAAATTTTCTCTATGATACAACCTGAACAATGTTGAAGTCTGAAATTGTATGGAGGACTTAATATGTGACATACTGGGCTGTTTTGAATGCAGCTCTAAACCAAAGCTTAGCATTTCAAGGATGAGCCGACCATCCTACCTGTGGCACAGCTGTGAAGAGAAATTCGGGAGCTTTAGATTCTATTTCTGATTAACCACAGGATGCCGTGTCATATGAACCTAACAAACTGGTTAATTTTATTTGTGGTTAGTTTGAAACAAAGCAACCTCAAACCATTGTTTATGGTTTACTTATTTCTGCAAAGGTTGGATGACAAAGCAAGCTGTAGTTAATCTAAAATGGGAGCAGAAGCTTCTGTTCTCATTATCTGTGTTAGAAGAGAATGAAACATGCAAACAACATTTTTGGAGCCACACACTTAACAAAATTACTGCTAGAAGTACAACTGTGTATGGGAGGGTTAAGCAGCTCAGTGCTGTGCAGAAATTCTGAGTACAAACGTCATAGTCTCTTACTATTGGGCATGCTGTCTGAGACTGATGGGTGAAGAGGCCAAATCATCTGGAGGACACTCAACCAGTTTATTACACAGGCACAGACAGCTGGTATTTGGGAATGTGCTGAGTCTTTCCTTGGATCCTGCATGTAGCCTAGAAATAATTAAGCTACATCGGGTGGATGAGTGTTGGGTCTTTCTGTTACATTCTTTGTTATCCAAGAGAAATAAATATACCAGGAAACAACTTTCCCTTGTCAAAACACCAGAATATTTTGCTCTTTAGCACTGTTAAAAAAAGAAATAAACTTTGGACATACATTCCTCCTTTGCACCATATGTATGCTGGGACTGATTTGGTTCCATATGACAAGTGAATCATTTAAAGCTGGTTTTAATGAAAAATAGCTAGGTAAGAACAACTATCTATTAGATAACTTTAAATAACTATTATGTGTTGATATAAATTGTAGGTTTGATGGATCAGATCCTTAACAGAAGAAGTCTGAATTTTATAGTAAATCCTCTTAGCTAATACTCTTCTGTTTAAAGAAGCAAAGTTACAGTGTTCAATCCAATTTTTAAATAAAAAAATGCATACATTGCAAGAACATATTCTGCTGTCTGATGAAAGTGAAGATTTGTCATGGTGGTATGCTTCAATAACTTTCAGCATTTGCTGTTACAACTTGGTGTTCTGTATTAATAAGACAAAATAGTCCATGCTTACTGTGTATGCGTGTGCTTTATTTCAGCGGAGAAATTCAAGGTGGAAACAAAAACTATTACTGCTGACTTTGGAGACCGAGAAGCTATTTACCATAACATAAAAGCAGGCCTGGAAGGCCTTGAAATTGGCATCCTAGGTTTGTATCTTCCTCTATTTCATTTTCCTTGCTATTATTTTCTAGAAAGCTAGCCTCCAAAGGAGTACATAAATTGTGCATTTCAATAACATCAGCAAATGTTCAAAAAAAGTTTGAAATCTTGAGGCTGCACAAAAGCTTCTGTTCCTAAGTGGAAAACTTCACTCTTAGTAGTCTACCTTGTATCCTTCATGCTTTAAAGTTCTGTCTAGGTTATGGTTATTTGTTTAATTAATTTCTGTACTGGCCATTAATCAACACAACTCTCTGGTGATTTACATAAAGTGCGCAAATAAAAACAATAAATTGAAATCAAAGAAATGATACTAAAATAGCAACAGTATATAATGCACCTCCAGTGGTAATGCTCAAATTAATCTAAGGCACAGCAGTGATGACATATAGTAACATGTAATATAGATAAAATATAAATATTTTTAAAATAATAAAATGTATTAATTGTTAAAATACTGGATGAATTAAAAGGTTTTTACAGGGTGCCAGAAGGAATAAAGACAGGGTGCCAGACACATATCCTTGGGGAGCTGATTCCCTAATCAGAGTGCCACCACCAGAAAAGCCCTTCGGCTCTCTTGAGAACAACCTCAGACAATGACCTCGTGGTCCAGATAGGCACATACGGGAAGAGGCATGCCTTTAGATAACCTGGCTCCAAACCATATAGTGCTTTATTGATGTAACCCTTTTATCAGGCCCAGACTTCAACTGGTATGCAGTATGGAGTTCAAAGAAGACTGGCATAATGTGTTCTTATGAGTAAGTCCACATCAGCAGTTTTGATGTCCTATTCTAAACCAACTAAAGTTTCCAGACAGACCATAATCCAGAGCATAGGGCACTGTTGTGAGGCTCTGCCTGTCCAGGTAGGGTCATAGTTGATAAAGTAGCCTAAGCTGATAGAAGGTGCTGCAGGCCACCTTTAACTCTACTGACAGTTCAGGGTCCAGAAGTACCCCTAAACTGCAAACCCTTTCCTCTTGGGGGAATGCAGCCCCATCCAGGACAGGTTTAATGTCATCCGACTGGACAAACACCCCCCCTCCTCAGTAGTTGCAGTAGTTTTCCTGTATCTTCTAACAGGTAGAAAATTCAAAAAACGGAGGTTAAAATAGCTAACATCTAACTCTGTGCTTCCTCTTCCAATCCCCCCCCCCACCTTCATGCGTGTATGATTGCTTAAATATGGGTAATCTGTGCATCTTCCAGTTATTTTCCCCTTCATAGTCAGATATGAGTAGTCTTGTGGAGTGGATCAAATTACTGCTTTCTGTTATAAAAAGCTTTCTTTCTCTCCAAGGTGTTTTATCTCACATCTGGCAAGAAATATCAACTTCTGAATATTAAGTATTTTGACACAGAGGTTCAGAAAAGCCTGGAAATGATTAATTGTTGCATTTAAGTCTACAACCATAGAAATAATTTGTTTGAGCGATAGTAAACTGGTCTAGATTGCTCACTAACTAGAAGACAGGCAGTGAAAGTAATTTGAACTTATTGATGCTTCCTTCAGTAGGAAGGAAACAGAAGCATCAATAGTCTATCCTCTGCCCATCAGTATTGCCTCTACCCATCCACCATAAAATCCCTGAAGGAAGGAGAGTACCCTCTACTTATATCAGCTATAATCAATTTGCATATTTTCCACTCCACTCTGTCTTTTTTACATTGGGCTGAGTTATATATTCCATTAGTTGTCTGCTTTGATAAAACACTGGCGAACTACTGTGGTGGGGTAGACTGCTGGGCTTGGATTGGGGAGACTTGAGTTTGAATGCCTGTTTAGTTACCCTTTGGTGATCTTAGAGCAATTAACTAATGTAGTAGTAAATGTAAAATGGGATAACTCCCATGCAAGCAGTTCTGACATCCTTAGATGCTGGGAGGAATAGAAATGTAGGAGATAATAGATGGTGACTTAGTTTAGACAATTAAAGAGCCCATGATTTCTTAATCATGGATTGTTTGTAAGCAGTTGGGAGCAAGCAAACATGCTGACTCCCACCTGCTTTTGCTTTGTTAAACATCCCAGTATGCCTCCTCCATAGCTGAGTTGTTTACCATGATGCTTGAACTGAGAACTCTGTTGTTGAAGGAGAAGCTACCACAAGGTTGTGCCCATGTTTTGTAGTTAGACTAAAATTCTGATTTGTTTGTTCTTCAACAAGCCTGGAGTTCTGGCTTTAGACACCACGGTGAACAACCCAGGAATGGGCCAGGTGTTGTTTAGCAAAGCAGAATTGAAAGGGCAGGAGCCAGTACCCTAACTTGTGCATGCTCACAAAAAACCCATGGTTTGTGGACATGTTCTGCTTACTAGTGGTTAGCACTGAAGTCATAAAAGTGTCAGTTTGGAGAAGGAAAAAAGTGCTATTGGGTCAATGAAATTTGGCCATGCTTGCTGTGTAAAAGGTTATAGAATCATAGAGTTGGAAGGGACCATGGAGGCCATTGGAAACAACCCTCTGCTATTGCAGGACATCAGTTTAAACCATCCCACTCAGATGGCTGTCCAGCTTTGCCTTGAATGTCTCTAGTGTGGGAGAGCTCACAACCTCTCTAGGCAACTGGTACACTGTTGTATTGTTCTGACAATGAGGAATCTTTTCCTGATATCTAGCCTGAATCTGGGTTGTCATAATTTGAATTGATTATTGCATGTCCTACACTCTGGTATCATCAAGAAGAGATCTTGACCTTCCTCTTCTGACAGCCTTTGAGGTACTTAAAGAGGAATATAATGCCCCTCCTCAGTCTTCTCTTAAGGCTGTACATGTCCAATTCTCTCAGTCTCCTCATAGGGCAGTTTTTCCAAACCCTGAGTAATTTGTGTTGCCCTCCTCTGGACCCTTTCTAATTTTCCTGCATCTTTCTTAAATCTTGGTGCCCAGTATTTACACAGTATTCCAGATGAGGTCTGACTAGTGAGGAGTATAGGAGATTTACTACTTCTCATGATTTGGAAGTAATACTTCTAGTAATGCATCCCAAAATAGCATTTGCCCTTTTTGTAGCAACATTGCATTGTTGGCTCATTGTTTGGCCTGTTGTCCACAATAACTCCAAGGTCTTTTTCTTTTTCAGTTCTGTTGAACCACGTATTCCCCATCTTGTATCAATGCATTTAGTTTCTTTTTCCTAGGTGAAGGACTTGGTCCTTTGTTTGATCTGTGGCATTTCCAAGAAAAGACTGGGAGAAACTCCCTTCTGAACCCTGGAGAGCTGTTGCCAGTCACTGTAGTCAATACTTAGCTACATATTACTTAAGGAAACATGATACTTCTTTTTCTATATTGAATTTAAAATTATTTGCCATGACTTGTTCTTGTTTAGTTTTTTCTTAATCTGTTTGAAAGGAAGGACAACTAGTAACCCCCGTTCCACTTTAGCTATATATCACTTAGCTCCGGGGTATGTTGAGTCCTGGTTTAATCTGATGATGTTATCATGTTTAAAATTTTATTTATTTATTTATTATATTTAAAACTTTTATATCCTTCTCTTCACAGTGTCTTGGGTGGTGATAAAAATTATTTTTTGCCCTAGGCAAGTTCTCAGACTATAAATATAGATGAAAAAAATTATATAATTAATTTGTATTTAGCCATTCACATGTACATTTTATATAGTGTCTGGAAGTTTTTCTTGAGTTGCTGGAGGGTATAAACTTAAGTGGAAGATCTGATAATAAAACATGGCAAGTATATAATACATATTGAACAATAAAGTTTAACCTATGTTCAGTGGGTGTTATGTTTTGCCATTGATTGGCTGGGTGGTGGGAAACAATTTCACAGATCTGAAGAGTGTCAGATCAACTTGCAGAATGTTAGATTCAATGAATCTCTGTATAACAGGCATCTAAATAGCATGGAGGCAAAACAGAAACTTTTTTCAAAAATGGTTGATG
The DNA here is from genome assembly GCF_004798865.1 of Varanus komodoensis. Lineage (NCBI taxonomy): Eukaryota > Metazoa > Chordata > Lepidosauria > Squamata > Varanidae > Varanus > Varanus komodoensis. The sequence goes on from NW_025335761.1 coordinate 8,645,210, forward strand.
AAAACAGGACATTTAATATGGTAATCTTGGCATTAATGCACTCTATCTTCATCATTCCTTAAAATTCTTCCCCCACTGCTGTCAAAAAGCTAGTAAACTCTGTGCTGGTTTATGCTGCCATCTAATGTTCTGATGATTTGCAAGTATATTTTTCCTTCATAGATACTTCTTTATTTCTTAGATTATTCTTTCTGAAATAGATATCTGCTTTTTCAGAAACCTTCTAACAAACAGAAGTACAACGAATACTGTGCCGCAATTCAGGATCAGCACTTTAAAATATTAAATGCTAATTATCTTGTGTACATATGTAAAATGTAGTATATGAGCATTCTTTAAGTAATGGCTGTTTCCTGGGCTGCTTATTCATTTGCATGCTGCATATATTTTAGTTTTAGTTACTTCCTAATCATGATTCTCTGGTGTCTTCAAAAGATGATAGCTAGAGTGAAAGTTTGTACGTAATAGAAGTAGCTGCACCTGACAAATATCTGATGGGCTGGCACAGGAGGTTTTCCTCCTTTATTTCCTCGCATTTAGCAAGAAATTGATACTCTGCGATTGCATTAATGAAAATTACTTACATTTTGCAGTTTGGTGATAGTTTTCAAATGATACAGACTCTTTTGTCAGACATAATCAGAACTTGTGATGTGGAATAACAGACAATTCATTCAGAACTTGCGATGTGAAATAACTGAAAATTCATTTGGGGGTTATGAGTAGTTTATAGCACAAGTACAGATATCAAAAGCATGAAGCTAATGTTAACAGTTAAACATGTTATAAAATCTTAATTTCACTGTCATAGCTTCAGTGAACATATTCAAACAAAGTATGTTTGTTTCAGTAAACAACGTGGGTGTTTCATATAATTATCCTGAATACTTCCTTGAGATCCCTGACCTAGATAAAGTAAGTATTGTCCTCTTCTTTCAAGTATTAAGACACACTTGTAGACATCAAGCACCAGATTTGATAAGTTAACTTAATCATGGTTAAAATAATTTGATAGTGAAAGTAACTGTGTTTTCCATATATTAACTGACTAGTATAATAACTAATGGGAATTCAAAGGATTCCAGTTGTGTTCCCATTCCCAAAAATTGACTGAATGCCTGTTTTTTTAGAGTAGTTAAACAAGTGTCTTCTTAATTTGTAGGAACCTTTACTTTGATACCATGACACATTTCAAAGAAATTAAATTAAGCCTACAACGTTAGTATTTGAAAGTAAAAATTGGAAATTGCTCAGTTGTTGATTTTGTTGCTGTTTAAATTATCATTATTACCTTAACTGCACTTAAAGCTTCATCCAAATTCATGCAAGATGAATGACACGAGCAATCCCATATAAAATATACTAAAATGAGTTAAAGTGAGTAAAATTATGCTATACCATCCTGTCAAGTTGAGATGTGTGATGGGCAAAATTTCTGTACAACCTTCAGTTTTCCTTCGCAAAGGCTGAAATCAGCTACATTATTTTCTTTAAAAATGACCAATGGATGGGCTTATTTTTAGTTAATCAGTTTTGAAGCGGAATTGTTACATACCAAATCAAGAATTATGAATGAACAGGATAGGCTAACAGGAGGGAATTGTTCTTCAGCCTTCATTAAAATGTATTTGGAAAAAACTTTATCTTAAATTTGTGGCAAACATTGTGATTTACTTACTTTTTTATTCCAGGACAAGAAATTATGCATTTAAATAACACATCTAATTGTGACCTTGTTTTTCTTTTACTCTCCCTCCTCTACTTTTAATGTCATTTTGTCTGTCTACCTCAGCATTTTTCCTGACACTCTTCTTCTCACTCCTCTTAAATTGATTACCAGAGAACTCCCTTTATGGGCATCTCCCTCGTGTCTATCCATATTTCTTCAGATGTGGCACTTTTAATTTTCCATGTACAGAGAAAATTGCCTTTTAAAGAACTGTACTTTGGGTGGGGAGGGAAAAATAGTGGGTCACTCTGTTTTGTAATGAAAAGATCTAGTTTTATATTGAAATTGAAATTTTAGTTTGACATCACCCATTTGGCTCTTCTAGAAGTAGTGATTATTATTATCTTGAGGAGTAATTCTTATTCGGTGACTGACACCAAGCTTTAAGTATCTTTAAACCTACGGAGACTTTAGGCAACATGGGAGTCTCTGCTCAGTACAAACCTGAATGTGGGGGGGGGGGCAAGACTGATAATAATTTACACATGTGAAATAATGTCTACACTTTCAGATACAGGTATATAGAATTGGAGTCTTGATCACTTTTTTTGGAGGGGGGAGGGGCTTCATCAAACTATTTCTATTCAGTTTACCAAAATCTATATGTGAGTTGTCACTTTTCATTCAAGTAGCTGGGTATCATTTATTTGTAGGTGATTTTTATGTCCAAGGTGTTTCCCTTATTCAGAATCAAGATATTTAGCACTGATCTACCTAAATATTCCTAATATGTGTGCATAAAGATTTATCTGCATATATTGGACAGATTAGCCAAGTTTTACACAAGCTGTAAACAGAACTTCCAGGAATCAAATACAACAACTGATTATAGGGATGTATTTATCATGTGTCCGAGTATTAAGTGGCAGTACTGTTGCTGTTTCACTTAAGGAAGTAAGTAGTTGAGCAATTTGTAACAGCATTGTTCTTCTTACAGCACCTTAAAAAGTACCTGACACTAACTAGAGCCCCATTTTTGTGCACTTGTTCTGTATTTAGATATATTTGATAGTTTGTGTGTACTTCTTCTGTATTTAAATATATTTAATAGTCTGATAGTTTTTCCCAGCCTAGTGCCCTCCAGATATTTTGGGTACAAATCCCCACATTCCTCACCAATGCTGACAAGTGCTGATGTGAGTTGGACTGTAACATCTGGAAGAACACTGGCTTGGTGAAAGCTGGTTTTAGTAAACAAACATAATCTTTAATTTGCCCAGTATTCTGTTACACTGAAAGAGGTAAGGGTACACTCCTGTAGCCTGACATTGTCTGGGGAAGAGGCATAGGATTCTGAAAAATCCTGTGGTTCTGTTACTTTGCTGCTGGAATTTATCCTTACAATTGGTGCAGAAAGAACCATGCCAGCTGCCTCTCTGAAAGGGCAAATGTTCCTTGGAGGAAGGGAAAAGGGGCAATAACGGGAGATGGCTGGTGTCCTCACTTTATGCAAATTACTTTTTGTACTCAATCATCTTTCCATCCCATTCTATGGTGCTTTACCTAAATAAAATGCCTGGGACAAGGCATGATGGCAGCAGAGTTTACTACATGTAAGCCTCTGAGTTCCTAGGCTTCTGTGCATTGAACTCAAGGAGCATTTGGTTGTTAGTTATACCATGATTATTAGAGGTAAGGTACCTCTTACCTCTAGTTAGTTATACCATGACTTATTTATACCATGTTATACCATGATTAGTTAGTTATGTGGGGGGCTTAGTTATACCATGATTATTAGAGGTAAGGTACTCTCATATCTGCATATTACTTCATCTTTTTGGATCTTTTGTGTTGAATACTGTGTATAAAAGCATATAGTTAATTCCTTATTTTAAGTGTTGAATTTAAAAATGAGATGCACTAGTCACCTCCTTTTCCTCTTTCAGACAATTGACCACATGATTAACGTTAATGTCATATCTATGTGCAAGGTAAGTGCTACTTTGGGATGCAATAGCATGTATCTTTTTGCCAGTGTAAAATACTTGTCTTAAAAGATCTGTATACAGCATGGTTTTCTTATAGCAGGCACACGTATACATGGCCATTTTATCTGAATTACAGCTGCTTCCATGTAGAGCTTCTGCAAAAGTTCATTTTCTCTGGAAGCCTCTAAAAACTACTCTGCAGCTGTTTCATTGTAGCTCTTGCCCATAGAAGAAAAGCTGAGTTGCCCTTGAACTGTGTTATACTGTCAACCTGTTTGAGCCTTACCTGGAAAACAGGTGTGCAGTGGTGACTGGTGGCAACAGCGCCAGCATTCCTTTTTTTGCTTTGCAAAAAGAACATGGAGGAAACTTACAGGGACTGCAAGGTTTGAAATTGAAGGTTTGAATGGCCTTCCCCAAGCCATTGTATCCTCTCATGCTCTTAGAGCCCTTATATTTGCAGTGTGTATAATTTTCTCCCCCTTTCTTTATCCATTCCCTGACAGGCCATTAATTGTATCTGAATAGTTCAGACAGGACAACTTGTGTTATCTGTATAAAATCTCGCATTGTTATCTGATAGGACACATACTGCTGTTCACATGCTGTGGTCTGGCAATTTGATCAGATCTTTATCCAGATTGCAGTGTCTCTGCAAAACCTACTTCTGGCAATCTTTAGAGCTAGGCTAGCATTTTAGCAGACAGAACATCCCCAGTGCATCATCTCAGAGAGCTGTGGCTCCCATCTTACAAGTCGGTGTGTTTTGATTGCAACAACAGCATTATTTAGGACTTTCTCCCACTTTTTCTGGAGTTTAGCTCATCCTGTGTAAAAATATTTTCCTGAGTGTTTTTCTAATGATTTTTATTGATGCACAGTTTCTGTCCCACTGTGTTTAGTTTTTCTCTGTCACATACCTGCAAAGTATATCACCCTCCATGCTTCAGGGCCTGTGGCTCTGAAAGCAGTGTCATTTTGCAAGGCTTAGAAGTGGACTACTTACTTCTGATGGAGATATGCTGTATTTTCTTTGCTTGGGAAAATGGCACATCATTGAATCTCATCACCACTGTCAGATAAAACAAGTGTTTGCAGTGCTCACATTAGTCTTTCTCTGGGCCTTCTACAATCTCAGAGCTGTGTTGTTGATATCCACTGATATGGAGCAGATTTTTAAATGTTACAACAGTGAGACCAATATATGCAACCTATACTTTCTGGGGCTGTGTTGCCAGGCTACTTGGATCAATTATTTAAGTTCCCTACAGTTTTAGGTTTCCTAAATTGAGAGTACACCTGAGCACTGTACATAACTTAAATGGTAACTCCTATACTCGCTGGAACACTGCTACTGTTGCTTACCATAACTAGCTAGCCAGGGCTTATAGAAGGGGATAAACCAGAGAAGCACTATACTGAGGACTACCTGAAATCTGGAGCATGAATTGGACAAAAGCCATTTTTTAATTCTCTTGAAAAGTGCATTTTTAATTCTAATTTTGCAGTCTAGTCCAGATATATCCGAGTTCAAAAAATAGGCTTTAATAGGCTTTACAGCAATGCAAGATGGAAATAAGGATACACAGCAGTCTGTTCTCCAAGAGTAGAAGAGTTCATCTGATTCACTGAACATGCTTTGTGGAAGAACCAAGTTACACAGGCAGAATAAAAATATGTTGCTTCCACACAAATGAAGGCCTTCAATTCTCCTAGAGTATTTTGAGGTGAAGAGGGGTCACTGCCTTATGAGGGGGCAGAGAGAGGTTTCCCTCAGTCTTGTGTTTGCATACTACTCAATCACCAGGGGTTCTTTCTTATTTATTTTTTTCAGATGACACAATTGGTGCTGCCCGGCATGCTGGAAAGGTGAGTCACGCAAACACTATCCAGACAGTCATCATTATTTATAGGGGAGAATCCTTTCTTTGGAAAATTCATTACTATGACTAATCACCCTGGCCTCCATGTTTTAGTGGCAATGTAATGCTGTGTGAGTCATGGTTTTGGGTGCATGAATCATCAGATGGTGGAAGCCTAGCTCCACTTGATTCTCTTTTTTATTTTCTCTCTCCCCATTACTGTTGTGGTGATTTCTTTTTAAAATGGAATTAAAAAGCCCAACTGACTCATCGGTGCAAACTGAACAACCTGCTATTTTGTGGGGGTGGCCATGGTTGCTGGGATCTTCCTGGGAATAACCTTCTTAAATCCATGTGTGAGAGTCACTGGAAGCAGAATGGTTATAGAAAAGGAGCTCTAGTTATATGGCAAATGGAAGAAAGTATGTGAATAAAGGTTTTCTGGAATAGCATGCCCCATAATATCATCCTTTCAGTGCTAGTCATCTGCAATGCTAGTGTAGCTAGGCAGATAGAGTTCTTGTTATGATTTCCCATTCAATTAACTGTTCCATGAGATTAGTGATTCTTCTGAAAATATAAAACTTCCACTTCCTTTGTTCCTTTAGGGTGGGCAAAAAGAATGGATGGAAAACACTCCCTGCTACCAATATTTTTCTACTTCTGTCTAGTATCTTTGCAGCATAATGCTTTGTTCGAATGTCTCCCAGTTCTCAAGACACTCCTTCAGGGGCTGCTCCTGCAGGGAAAATGAGTCTCTCAGCAGCTGATCCATCTTGTCACTCAGGGTCATCTTTCAGGAATATCGAGAGTGAGATTCCCACTTCCCTCCACCCTCAGAATTTCATTCTCCCCCATTCATTGATTTGAAGTTGCCCAATCTACAGAATAAATCAATGCTGACATATTTCACAAAATTCTGAGTATCACTTGACTAAAGCCATAAGAACATTATTGCAACTGTTTGTTATCTTTCCTCTTGCTCTTATTTTTATATTTATCTCATGGATTGGACTTGTTCAGAGCTTCTGGATTTGTAGTGGGTTCTTAGTATCCAATTAAACACTGTCATACTACTTTGTCTACTTTCGCAGCACAACACAATGGAAAACACTTTCTTGATTGCCTGTGGAAAAGAATGCATAATCCTCTTCGGTTCACAAGCATGGATGGTCAAGCATGCTTAAAATACATATCCAGTGTATGTAGGTAAAAGGGGGTTTTTTTTAGAGTTTGACATTCTGCAGTCTACACGTACAGAGATTATCATGGTTTTGATCAATAATGCTCTTCCTAGTTCCCGCAAAATGTCTTTTGAAGCATTTCAAGTTGCATTTGGTTTTCAGGGATACCTGTTTTCCTAATCTTATGAACTCCCTGATCAACTTCATGTGCTGATCTTGTAGCATGTATTTTTGCTATCAATTTTGAAAAAGTTGCCTGACTGGTCTGACTCATTCTCCCAAATTACACATACAGATTTCTACTACTTAACATGTATGTTTGTGTTCATATATGAATTCATAAATCTCAAAACCCTACTTGAAACAACAATCCTAAACCTATTTTGCAGATAATATCATAAACAGTTCTATTCCTATTCTTTTTCCCCAAATAATATTACAAACAGCAGTTGTATGTTAAAAGATACCTACCTCACAGGTTGTTGTTGTGGGGGTAAGATGGAGGAGGAGAATGATGTAAGCTGCCTTGAGCCCTTTGAGGAAAAAGGCAGGATATAAATAAAAAAATAAAATAAATAAATAAAAGTAACATTAACATTTCTCCCAGTGGAAGGTGTGCACCCCACCCGCCCCACTACCACCTATTGTAGCCCTCTGTGTCGTATTTCATAGTACAGAGTAGCTTTGCAAGGATGGTGATAGGGGACTGCACTCTGTAGCAGAGAATTCATGAAAATCATCCCCAACTTTTTACTCAATTTTTTGGGGAGCCTTCTTGCAGTGGCTATAATTGCATTTTGAACTGTTTGAATAACAAAATATGTTAATCATATGTATTGTAAAACATCAAATATCTTTAGTTGATGCAACTTTTAAATTAGCTATACATATATTTGCATATTGCAATGATTATGATTGGCTAAACACTGCAGGGGGACAGAAAGATAGAGCAAGCAGCTTTAATGTGTGGCTGAGATGGTGTAGGGAGCGGGTTCAGATTTGTTAGGCATTGGGGAACCTTCTGAGACAAGCTGAACCTGCACAAGAGGAATTGATTCCACTTGAACCAAAATGGAGCCAGACTGCTAACACAAAACAAGCTTTTAAGCTGAACCTTGCGGGAAAAGCTGACGGGAGTTGAAGACATTTGTTGTGTGTGAAAATATCCCTTGGGAAAGAAAAAGTCTCTTCATGATCTCAGTGGATCACACATATGGGCTCTGCACTTGCACAGAGCCTGTTGTTTGGAGGATTTAACAGCTAAGAACTTTTTGATGGAAACATTTGCCCAAATGTAGGGTAGAAGAATCAGAATAGTAGAGTTGGAAGAGGCCATGAAGGCCATTAAACCCAATCCGCTGCTGTTGCAGGACACCAGTTTACACCATCCCACTCAGATGGCTGTCCAGTTCCTTTTTGAATATCTCTTGTGTGGGAGAACCCATGACCTTTCTAGTTCCACTTCTATATTGCTCGGACAGTGAGGAAACATTTCCTGATATTTAGCCTGAATCTGGGCTGCTGTATCTTGAATTGATTACTGCGTGTCCTATACTCTGGTATGATCTAGAAGAGATCTTGACCTTCCTCTTCTGACAGCCTTTGAGGTACTTAAAGAGGAATATCATGTCCCTCCTCAGTCTTCTCAAGTCTGTACATGTCCAGTTCTGTCCTCATAGGGCAGTGTTTCCAAACCCTGAATAATTTTTGTTGCCCTCCTCTGGACACTTTCTAATTTTTCTGCATCTTTCTTAAATCTTGGTACCCAGTATTCCAGATGAGGTCTAACTAGTGAGGAGTATAGGAGAACTACGACTTCGCATGATTTGGAAGTAATACTTATATTAGTGCATTCCAAAATAGCATTTGCCCTTCTTGCAGCTACATTGCACTGTTGGCTCAGTGTTTAGCCTGATGTCCACAACAAATCCAAGGTCTTTTTCTTTGTGGGAAAATGACCACAAGCACATGATTAAGATATGATAACCTGTCAGAGACCTAGGCACCAAAAAATAAGTTGCACATGTCTGGAGAAGTGCATTGTGCCTAGATATTTCTATGAAAATGCTAGAAGCCTCTTATACCAAAATAGGAAAGCGGGGGGAGGGGGGGCTGATTTTGAAGAATGTAATACTACTTGATCCCGGCATTACTGAAACTGGTGGAATGGAGAGAATGAGATGTGGCAGTCTCTGAACAAAAACTGTAAAGAAAAGACAGGAAGGGCATACTGGAGGAACTATTAATCTAAACATCAAAGAAAGCAAAGTCCAGCAGATTTGTAAATCTAAAATGTGCAGATTCCTTTATAGAGACACTGTGGATGACAATACCTGGTTCCAAAACTAATTTAGTCCAAAGACCACACTGTTGACTCCCAGACCAGAATGCTCAGGGTGATCTCGAGATGGAGGTCTCAAACTGTTGAAATGATGAGTGACTTTGGCTATCTCCTGCAAAAGAAGAGTATTGCATAATTGCCTGAGTTATGAACAACCCATACTTAAAAATGAACTGCTATTACCTTTTCCAAATTTACTGTGGAAAATAATCATTACTATACCAAGAGAGTGAAGGGAAGAGGCCTTCCCTTCAGGGAGACCTCCAAAGCACATCTTCCTGCCCCACCCCCATCTGGAGAGGGAAATCTTTCTAGCATTTCCTTGCTGTCAAGAGGAGCCACTGGTGAGTTTGGGTGGCAGGGGGCCTTGAAATATTCACAGTTTCTACATTTTCACATGGGTGAACCTCTACAAATATGGAGGGTAAACTATACATGATCTGACTTACATTCAAATTCTACTTAAACATGAATTTTCATTTTCTCAGGAACAGAACTCATTTGTAACCTGGGAACTGCCTGTACTGGCCATCAGGGAAATGTGGCATAATGATACAAAGTTGATTCCAAATTGAATACCTCTCTTCCTTTCCAAGCTAAAAAATGTATCCTCTACCTTCAACATAGATTATGCACCTCATGGACAATTTCTGATGCTTCTCCATTGGTCCATTTCTCAGTTGGTTCACTTGGTTCAAAATGTGTTGGCTGGTCTTCAGTGTTCGTAGATCAAACCATGGAAATTTCATATTATTGTTTTACTGCATTACTCTTACAGTACATCTAGTCTCTTAACTTTCCCTATTTGCTTCTGCATTCAAATGACTGAGTCTTCAAGCTTTTAAAGGATGTCTATAAAGCTCTGAGTTTTGACCAGATTATTTTAGAAACTGGTCTCATATAGGCCTGACCCAGAATTCAGATGAGTATCACAGGTTCTTACTGCCATCTCAGGACACTGAGTGTTGAACACAAGAGGCAGCATCTTCCCTGTGGCAGTGTGATGGCTGGAATGTTCTTCTAACTGAATTTTATCAGATTTGTATTTTACAAGAAAATTGAAAACACCTTTATTTTGATCAGCTTTTATTATCATCACATTTTATTGTATAACTTCATTTACAACTGCATTTAGTAGGTTTGGATTTTGCTTTTTTAAAGTGTTGGTTATGTTTGGTTGTATTTCCATTTTTATTGATTAGATAGTATAGCTGAACCTTTACTTTTGTGGGTATAACTTTTGCAGATTTGATTATTCTTGCGTTCTCCAACAATAATTAAATGAAAAATGTTTTGGCAGACTAGGGTGCAAAATGGGGCTGGGTGCAAGCTGCAGCTGGGAGAGGTGCAGGGATTGGTCATGCTGATGTTCCATCTCAGCCAGCACCTAGCAGCTGACTAGGTTTAGGAGTTAAGGGCTTTTGTTTTTTGTGGGGGGGGGGAATGGTGTTCCTAGAGATATTTGTGGTTTTTCTACTTTCACAGGGATCCTGCACTCCAACCCCTGTGAATGTGGAGGGGCGACTGTATTATGATTTATGTTTTACATAAACCATTCTGGATGTTTTCAGTAGAAAAGCAAGATATGGTGATGATAGCTGGGTGCCTCTACAGTGATAGCCCACTCCTTGCAGACTCCTCTGCAAAGGCAAAGCAGGATTTTCTCCTGCCTGCTTCAGATTTGCAGAGGAATTTCTGGTTTTTCGTGTTAAATCTTTAGCTCATTATTTTTGCCCAGCTCAGGAAAGGTCAGGTATTGCTACTTCTAAAAACTTTCTAAGAACCTTTGACACATCTCTTAGCATGTGTCATGCTGTCAGTTTTGCTGGCACCAATATACTGGTAGTAGCGCATGTGAGGTAAAACGGTGCTCACCAGAATCCTGTCTCAGTGGATCCTCTACTCCACAGTTCTGAAAAATTTACTCCAGAACTTGAAGGAGTACATGTTTCCAACTGTTCCATAGTTTCCAGTATGGGGGAAAACAGACTGAGCAGGTTGTACAGCATCAAAGTAATGGTCTCATGTAAGACCACATATCCCTCTCCTTGGAAAATGTCAAGTTGTAAATTTTCCAGTTCATGGAACTGCTTTGTTAGGTTTTATTGCTGTTGCTGTTTAGTTATGACAGTATTTTTACTCTGCTTTACAGGGTACACTCCTCCCAAAGCAGTTCACACAATTAAAATGGCATAAAATAATTTCATACATACCGAGAAAACCTACAAAGCAGAAACAGCAGTAGAAGTTAAATAGTCTGCCAGATCACACTTTGGTAGAAAGTAGAATATATTTAAAGGCTACTCATGAGCAGTGACCACTCATGAACAGTATGCTGTGCAAGCAAAAGGTCATTAGAAAAACTGACATGCCCTAAGAAGCAAATGCTCTGCAGTGTTTTCCAGAGTTCTGAGGGAAGTTCCAAATCTCTGTTCTGTGGTAAGGCTACTTACACACTTTAGTGTATACTGCATCCATAACCATACTCTACCATGTAGATGGTAAGTTGTCAGTGCAACAGTACAACTTTTAGTGTGCTTTGAATTGGGCACCTGTGTTCTGGACAGACATTAAAACCATTGGATATTTTTCCCTGCAAATTAATTGCATTACAGAGGCAGCTTTCTTTTTACCACTTTATACAGCTGGGGCAGACAAGGGTTGCCATAACAACAATGGAAGAGCAAAATATAGCCTGTTTTCTATTACTTTGCTTAAGGTAGAATGCTGATGAGGTATTAGGGTGTGTTTATTCAGTTATTTTTTAATGTACTCATATTGGAGAAATCTGATTGATGAAACCTACTGAAAGTGTGATAGAAGTATCTACAAGCATATACATTTGCACAGTTCCATAAAGAGTCTATTTGCTTGGCTTGATTGTATCCATTGTTAGATGAAGCATATTGTGTGGCATTGAACTGGATCCTGCTAATGCCTCACTTCATCATGCATTGCTACAAGGAGAGAATCCTACAAGGACCTTGACTTTAGAGAAATCTTGCAGTAAATAGTGCTCTAATATTTAATTGTTAGAATAAACTATTAAAAAACAAACCAGAGATGTTGCTCACAATTAATCGGGCAGCTGTTTTTTCAATTGTGTAACTTTAATGTAGCACTTAGAGAAACTGGGTGGGAAATGCTAACTTAGAAGAAGCATTCTCTTCTGTGTGAGAGAGAAGGCAGCAGCAAGAAGACCATCCCTTTGCTGGTCCACTTGCCTTGTTGGCCGTGCACCCACAAAGGCAGAGTCTAATTGCTTCAGCTTGCTCCTGCTCCAACTTAGCAAAGGAAAGCACTGTAAATTAAATTAGTGTACTGCTGGGCTGCAGCTTGAAGCAGCACCAAATTAGGAACAAGAGACAATCTCTGTAAAGCACTAAAATATGATGATATACAGCACAATTCTGTGGCATCTAGATAGAAACTGATGGTCATAGAATTTTTTCAGAAACCAAGCTAAGAAGTTGGAAAAGTGCCTTGATCTTGTAACTGGGTCTCTAAACTCAAAACACCCTGCCTCCCTTTTGCTGCTGGTGCTAAAAGAACTCTGCTGATTTCATGTCAGGGTCACAAGAATAACTTCAAAAGCATGGTTAAGTGGGCATTTTGGAGGTTGTGTGTGTGGAGGAGAATCACTACTACATAATATCCTGCTGATGCTTCAGTCTTCTTCCCTCACACTTTGAGACATGATGCTTAGACCACTGAAATGGGCTGTCCAAGTGTTTTGCAGGACAAGAGGAACATGGAAGTGACCTTCACTTCCACATTCCTTCTACCTTGTATAGGATGCTCATAATTCTCCAGTTGGTTATGGACTTCTGAACTGGATCATTCCTTTAGCTGGTTTTAATCAGCCAGACCCATTTTGATTTTTAAAAAGGACATTCTGAAATAGCTCTGAGTTCTCCATGCACTATATTATTACAAAGTGGTTCTTGGCTGTTGATGATTAGAGGGCCCACTGAAAGTGCCTTCCCTGAGGAACCCCAAATCCCAAAGCAGCCCCTACATGACCTCATGCACAGAAGGGTCTTTGATTTTTGATGCTAGCTTTTTTGGAGGGTGCCACTGGAAAGGGAGAGGCTTCCAGCAGCAGCTCTGTGTAGCCATGCACACTCTCATTAGATGTTTTATGACCTGTTTTGAGAATAGCTGATACTTGTAAATGTTATTTTAGGCTCTGTAAAATATTTCATTTCTGCTGTTTTTGATGATTGATTGGTATATTTACCCTTTTAGGTCCAAGGGAGTTATAGTGAATGTTTCCTCTCTTGCGGGGCTTTTTCCATCTCCATTTCTTACTCTGTATTCAGCAACCAAGGTATGTATGTATATGTGTATGTGTATCATATCTTGGAATCTTGTAGGCAAATCAAGTTGAGATACATTGTGAAGTCTTCTCTGGAATCACTTTCCTGAAACTAAGCCTAAAAGAGAAGTGTCAGGTTTTGCAATTAATAAGACAATGTCCTACATACAAAAAGAAATCATGGAGTGCTGGTTTTCACATTAAAGGAAGATGAGTCATAGAGCACTATTTCATCCTGCTACTTCTGTTAGGCCCATTGATTTCTGATGGGCTTATCACTTTGCCTTTGACTACAGTAATTATTGCACTACTAATTTATACTTTGATTGGTGAGCTACCTTGTAACATGCAGGAAGCTACTTTTTTAGAGGCAGTGTTTCCTTTTCGTAGACCTTTAATAGGGTACATGTGAATTCATGAAGATGTACATGTGTGCAGTGTGAACAACATTTATCCTGCAAAGTAAAAAAATGACTGCTTTTCAGAATTTCAGTATTTGCATAATAAATACTTATTTAAAACATTTTACACTATTCTTCAGACAGAAACACTCTCAGAGCAGCTTACATAAGACCATTAAAAACAAGACAGTCCCTGCCTCTGGCTTAGTCCAAAAGACATGGTGCAAAAGGAAAAGGGGGTGAGGACTAGTATGCTGGGACGAGCAGGGTGGCACATTTTAATCAAGTACTGTCTGGTGAGCAGTTACCATGACTTGTAAGCAAAGTTAGCAGATGAACTCCTGCATATCCCAAGCAGCTTTGAGAGCAGAGGAATAGAATGCAATCTTCTGGGGCTGTTCTGCACCTGATTTTGTTTATTTCAACTTCACACATGGAGTTCAATAATGGTACAATTCAGTTGTGAGATTCTTGTGAAATATGTGTGTTACAGGAAGAGCTTTTTAAAATTGTTCATTAAAAGAAAAGTAAAACACTCGTTTCTGAACTGTTTAGACTCAAAATACTGCCCCAAAATAAGTGTTGTGCCATGGTAATCAAACCTCTTGCACAGTGGTCACACACTGGAAGCCCATTCTCTCCCCCCACATGCATCTCCTCACTTCTTGCTTCCATTCTGTCAGGGTCATGGCTCAATAATCTCAAGCATCTCTTCTTTCTGATTAGGTAATTTTCCAAAGAACAATATACTGTTTCTTTAGTTTTCAAGTTACTGTTTGTCTTTTTATTTCTATTACTATTGTTATATATAATGAAAAACATGTATTGGCTGAAATTCTGTGTATACACCAGGGTATAAATCGCATTGAATATGAAAGGATTTAATTCTCTGTAAATTGCATCTGATTGTGCTGGAAAACCAAGAAATATGTGTTTCAAAACTTGAAAATATATGTTTCAAAAGTCCATATTTTGACATCAGAATTTATCTTGCATAGGTACATGGTATTCAGTACTGGGTTCTGCTAAGCTCTGCATATATAGGCAGTATGTATGTGTGTGAGTGTTGTTTTAAAAATGAAATTGAATTCTCTTTCAAGACAATACAGATTTTGTAGTTTGCATAAACAGTACAAGTCAGGTAAATCATTCTGCATTTTTGATTTGTAGTTTGAATTGTTCTTATTCAGGTACTCCTGTCCTCCTATGTATGACACACAAGCTCCATATCCCAACGAGCAGAAAGCTTATTTGTCAAGAGATTTCAGTCAACACTGCTGACTGTTGGGCTGGTTCAGACATAAGACATAGCTGTGTATTATGAGGTTTTGCTGCAGCAAGCCTCAGGCTCACGCACTCAGCCCTGCTTCTGTGGTGCAGCTGTGAGGAGGGATTCAAAAGCTGTTGCTTCCATTTTAGATTAACCATGGTTTAATCTGTCAGCCAAATCTGAACAAATTGTAGTCAATCTTAACTATGGTTAATTGAAACAAAGCAATTTCATCATGAAGTGAAGTTTCAACTAACCATAGTTAACATGTAACCATAATTTACTCTTTGATATGTTAATCAGTGCCTGACCTAAAACAGAAGCAGAACTTCCTGTTGTTTTGTGGCTGCACTGGAATATGAGAGGAGAAAAGAACGAGTAAACCACTGGCCTGTCCCTGTATTGCTATTTTTTTTAAAATTTAATAAGGTGGCCAATAATGAAATCCAGATTAAAAACAAAACATAGCATAAAACCAAATAAAAAACCTTCCCATGACCCTGATCTACTCGGACACTATGTTCAGCCTCTGGGGTCTTCCTCCAAGTGCCAATCCCACAAGCTCGGAAGGTAGCAGCTAGTAGGGAGGGCCTTTTCTGTGGTCTCCCCCCCCCCCCCATTTTTGGAACAGTGTCTGTGCTACAGCCTGTCTGATGCCAAATTTGCCACCTTTTCAGTACCAGGACAAGACGTGCCTGTGGTATAGCATTACATGCAAACCAGGTCAAAGTGGATGTTCTCACAAAGTTGAATGTTGCACTTCTAAAGAACTGTGGCATATATTAAGCCTTGAGCCACCATACTTTGGTATTTCTGATCCTTCTGTTTAAGGGAGATAAAGAGAATCTTGAAAACAAATTGGTGGGTATGAATATGTTTAGCTGGTCAGTACATTTAGAAATCTTGGAAACTAGAAGAGGGAAAAGTCCTAAACTAGCCTTTTGATCATCTATGATATGGTGCCACTGCTCTTGCGTAGTATTCTTTTTATATGCACAGTTTCAACTTTGAATGCTGTGCTCTGTCCAAGACTATGTTTGTAAGATAACCTTTAGTCGTTTTCAGTGACTTTAACATACATGGAAATAATATGTTTATATGCATGTACATATACCGTGTTCATGAGGAATTGTTCCTTTTGCATATTTTTAGGCTTTTGGGAATTTCTTCTCTCGGTGTATCAGTAAAGAGTACAAGAAAAAGGGTGTCATTGTGCAGGTGAGTAGAATTGTTCCATTCAGAAATTCTTGCTGCTGTGTTTGTGAAAAGGTCCAGTGGCAGAACACTAAGGGTTAACATTTGAACAAATGTCTTCCCTTGACTGGCTTCTGCTAGGGAGATGAGCAGTAGGACTCAGGCAATTTACACCATGAACTTACGGGGAGAACAGTTCTGCTCCCAAAGGCCACATGGCCTTGCTTTATTACCAAGGATAAATTATGGTTAAGCCCCCTGCAGATGGGCTTCGCTTGTGTATTTCTAAAGTTGACCATTTTTAAAAGGCAAGTAATTACACACACATATATCATGCTAAATAAAGAACCTGTAGCTGTAAAGTAATACTTTTAAAATGGTAAAGGATAAAAATAAGCCAGTAAAGTTACCCCTGTTCAGTGCAGTAATTAATGTCTGAATAATATTTTTTAGAAACCTAATTATAAAATGTCAAATATTGAATTGCAGTACCAAAACATCTTGTAGCATCAAATGTATATTTAAATGAGTGTATCAGAGATAGATGCAGAACTGTTTTGAGCCCAAGAAATGTATAATACTACAGCTGCACTACTTCTAGATCAGTTGTGGCATTCAACGACTCATCCTTTGGTGCCACCCAGTGCTGTAGCTGAGCAATGCAACTTGAGGCCAGGCTGCATTCCTAGGTCACTTGGAATCTTGACTGAGTAAACCACAGTGAACAAGCGGATCAATGCTTATATTCAGCTTCATCCCACTATGGCTGCTACTGTAACTTACTTCTCTGTGGCATCGTGTATATCCAAAACAGTGCCAAATTAAACCTCTGTGTTTGTTTTTGTAGCTTTTAAGCAAACATTTAAGGCAGCTTAGAAGAACAGCTTATAAGAACAGGAAAAAAGGTCTAAATGAGGTCTGCATATACTTTTGAGCCCTGGTGTCTGTTGGGTGGCTGGGGGCCACATAAGTACATGCACATATGCTACCAGTAGTGGAGTGTGCAGTTTCTTTGCTGCCTCTAGTTGGAGTGATCATGGATCACTGCCTTGTCTTGGCGAAGGGCTTGCGTAGCTCAATGAAGCTATGAGCTATGCTGTGCAGGGCCACCCAAGACGGACAGGTCATAGCAGAGAGCTCTGACAAAACGTGATCCACTGGAAAAGGAAATGGCAACCCACTCCAGTATCTTTGTCAAGAAAACCCCATGGACAGTACCAAAAGGCAAAAAGATATGACACCAGAAGATGAGCCCCTCAGGTCAGAAGGTGTCCAATATGCTACTGGGGAAGAGCAGAGGGCTAGTACTAGTAGCGCCAGAAAGAATGAAGCGACTGGGTCAGAGCCGAAAGGACACTCAGTTGCCGATGTATCTGGTGGTGAAAGGAGAGTCCGATGCTGCAAAGATCTATACTCCATAGGAACCTGGAATGTAAGATCCATGAATCAAGGCAAGCTGGATGTGGTCAGACAAGAGATGGCAAGACTGAACATGGACATCTTAGGAATCAGTGAACTAAAATGGACAGGAATGGGGGAATTTAATTCAGATGACCATCAGGTATACTACTGCGGGAAAGAATCCCTCAGAAGAAATGGAGTAGCCTTCATAGTCAATAAAAGAGCAGGAAAAGCAGTACTGGGATACAATCTCCAAAATGACAGAATGATCTCAGTTCAAATCCAAGGCAAGCCATTCAACATCACAGTAGTCCAAGTCTGTGCCCCAACCACTGGTGCTGAAGCGGCTGAACTTGACCGGTTCTGTGAAGGCCTACAACACCTTCTAGAATTAACACCCAAAAACGATGTCCTTATCATCATGGGGGATTGGAATGCTAAAGTAGGAAGCCA